>NC_142582.1:103533052-103683752 GCF_965207765.1 Zootoca vivipara | reverse complement strand
AGATTCAGAGCTGATGAAGCGGCTGGGCCAAAGCCGAAAGGACACTCAGTTGCGGATATGCCTGGAAGCGAAAGGAAAGTCCGATGCTGTAAAGAAAAATATTGCATAGGAACCTGGAATGTAAGAACCATGAGTGGAGGTAAGCTGGATGTGGTCAAAAATGAGATGACAAGAATAAATATCGACATCCTGGGCATCAGTGAACTAAAATGGAAGGGAATGGGCGAATTCAGTTCGGGTGACTATCATATCTACTACTGTGGGCAAGAATCCTGTAGCAGAAATGGAGTGGCCCTCATAGTCAACAAAAGAGTGGCAAAAGCTGTAATGGGATGCAATCTCAAAAATGACAGAATGATCTCGATACGAATCCAAGGCAGACCTTTTAACATCACAGTAATCCAAGTTTATGCACCAACTACCGGTGCTGAAGAAAGTGAAATTGACCAATTCTATGAAGACCTACAACAACTTCTAGAAATGACACCAAAGAAGGATGTTCTTCTCATTACAGGGGATTGGAATGCTAAAGTAGGGAATCAAGAGATAAAAGGAACAACTGGCAAGTTTGGCCTTGGAGTTCAAAATGAAGCAGGGCAAAGGCTAATAGAGTTCTGTCAAGAGAACAAGCTGGTCATCACAAACACTCTCTTCCAACAACACAAGAGACGACTCTACACATGGATATCACCAAATGGGCAGCATCGAAATCAGATTGATTATATTCTCTGCAGCCAAAGATGGAGAAGCTCTATACAGTCAGCAAAAACAAGACCTGGAGCTGACTGTAACTCAGATCATCAGCTTCTTATAGCAAAATTCCAGCTTAAACTGAAGAAAGTAGGAAAAACCACTGGGCCAGTAAGATACAATCTGAATCAAATCCCTTATGAATACACAGTGGAAGTGAGGAACAGGTTTAAGTATTTAGATTTGGTGGACAGAGTGCCTGAAGAACTATGGATGGAGGCTCGTAACATTATACAGGAGGCAGCAACGAAAACCATCCCAAGGAAAAGGAAATGCAAGAAAGCAAAATGGCTATCCAACGAGGCCTTACAAATAGCGGAGGAGAGGAGGCAAGCAAAATGCAAGGGAGATAGGGAAAGATACAGGAAACTGAATGCAGATTTCCAAAAAAACAGCAAGGAGAGACAAGAGGGTCTTCTTAAATGAGCAATGCAAAGAAATAGAGGAAAACAATAGAATGGGGAAAACCAGAGATCTGTTCAAGAAAATTGGAGATATGAAAGGAACATTTCGTACAAAGATTACCATAATCAAGGACAAAAGTGGTAAGGACCTAACAGAAGCAGAAGACATCAAGAAGAGGTGGCAAGAATACACAGAGGAATTATACCAGAAAGATATGGAGGTCTCATACACCCCAGGTAGTGTGGTTGCTGACCTTGAGCCAGACATCTTGGAGAATGAAGTCAAATGGGCCTTAGAAAGCATTGCTAATAACAAGGCCAGTGGAAGTGATGATATTCCAGCTGAACTATTTAAAATTTTAAAAGATGATGCTGTTAAGGTGCTACACCCAATATGCCAGCAAGTTTGGAAAACTCAGCAATGGCCAGAGGATTGGAGAAGATCAGTCTACATCCCAATTCCAAAGAAGGGCAGTGCCAAAGAATGCTCCAACTACCGCACAATTGCGCTCATTTCACACGCTAGCAAGGTTATGCTTAAAATTCTACAAGGCAGGCTTAGGCAGTATGTGGACCGAGAACTCCCAGAAGTGCAAGCTGGATTTCGAAAGGGCAGAGGAACCAGAGACCAAATAGCAAACATGCGCTGGATTATGGAGAAAGCTAGAGAGTTCCAGAAAAACGTCTACTTCTGCTTCATTGACTATGCAAAAGCCTTTGACTGTGTCGACCACAGCAAACTATGGCAAATTCTTAAAGAAATGGGAGTGCCTGATCACCTCATCTGTCTCCTGAGAAATCTCTATGTGGGACAAGAAGCTACAGTTAGAACTGGATATGGAACAACTGATTGGTTCAAAATTGGGAAAGGAGTACGACAAGGTTGTATATTGTCTCCCTGCTTATTTAACTTATATGCAGAATTCATCATGCGAAAGGCTGGACTAGATGAATCCCAAGCCGGAATTAAGATTGCCGGAAGAAATATCAACAACCTCAGATATGCAGATGACACAACCTTGATGGCAGAAAGCGAGGAGGAATTAAAGAACCTTTTAATGAGGGTGAAAGAGGAGAGCGCAAAATATGGTCTGAAGCTCAACATCAAAAAAACCAAGATCATGGCCACTGGTCCCATCACCTCCTGGCAAATAGAAGGGGAGGAAATGGAGGCAGTGAGAGATTTTACTTTCTTGGGCTCCTTGATCACTGCAGATGGTGACAGCAGTCACGAAATTAAAAGACGCCTGCTTCTTGGGAGAAAAGCAATGACAAACCTAGACAGCATCTTAAAAAGCAGAGACATCACTTTGCCGACAAAGGTCCGTATAGTTAAAGCTATGGTTTTCCCAGTAGTGATGTATGGAAGTGAGAGCTGGACCATAAAGAAGGCTGATCGTCGAAGAATTGATGCTTTTGAATTATGGTGCTGGAGGAGACTCTTGAGAGTCCCATGGACTGCTAGAAGATCAAACCTATCCATTCTTAAGGAAATCAGCCCTGAGTGCTCCCTGGAAGGACAGATCGTGAAGCTGAGGCTCCAATACTTTGGCCACCTCATGAGAAGAGAAGAATCCTTGGAAAAGACCCTGATGTTGGGAAAGATTGAGGGCACTAGGAGAAGGGGACGACAAAGGACAAGATGGTTGGACAGTGTTCTCGAAGCTACGAACATGAGTTTGACCAAACTGCGGGAGGCAGTGCAAGACAGGAGTGCCTGGCGTGCTATGGTCCATGGGGTCACGAAGAGTCGGACACGACTAAACGACTAAACAACAACAAAATGTTTCAGACTTTGCTTTTTTAAAAAGGGTTGAAAATAAACGAAAATTTAACTGTGCTACTCCATCTCTACTATCCTGAGCTGAAACGAGGTTTCCTGCAACAGTCAGTTCCTTGCTGCTGCCCTTATGCATAGAGCTTGATTCTTGAATATGTGGGCAGTGCCACTTCCAGGTCCGTCTTAAGCACATCCAGTTCCGTGGCGCAAAGGTCCCTCCGACGCCCTTCTCCCTTTCCCAAAATTTAGCCTGGGGCGGAGGGTGCCGTTGGGGCTGCCTGACTACAGCCCGCTGCTGGTGCTCTCGCTGCTGCCCAGCGGCCCGTGGAACAGGAGGCATACACTTTAAAATATATGGGAAGTACCTCCAAAGAAAGCTTGCCGTTACAAGGGGAGGAATAAAGAGCAGGCCCACAGGGCTTCCCGCCCAAGCCTGCAGGTTTCTGTTTTGGCAGAAATGTGGCGCCGCCGATGTGTGCACGCCCCTTCCCTGCTCGCCTCCTTCCCGAGCTCTGTGAGGGCGCGCACGGCTGCAGCTGCTGCTACTAAGTGCCCAGTTGCCGGCGCGGCCAAGGGAGAGGCGGAGGCGCCGTAGGGCTAGTGGCTCGTTGTGCCCCGCCAATGCTGGGGCACCCCTTGAGAGGCTGGCGCCCTGGCGCAATGAGCCACTAGCCCCTTTGGGAAGGAGGCCTCGGTCCACTTCTCTCCCTTGCTTCAGATCCCTCTTCAGATCTAACCTTTCCCGCATGGTTTTTGGCTTATCCTCTTGATCAGGGGTCCCCAGACTACGGTCCGCGGGCCAGATGCGGCCCAATTGGCCTCCCAATCCGGCCCGTGACGACCCCCGCCGCCCGCTGCTGCCGCCCGCTCTTGCGGCACGCTGCACGGCGGCGCACTTCCAGATCTGAAAAAAATCGCCGAAAATCGTTTCTGCGCATGCGTATGGGCCTCTCCCAACCCAGAAGAGGTCATTTCCGGTGCACTTCCGGGTCAGGGGAGGTGCACTTCCGGTCGGGGGAGGCCCATACGCATGCGCACAAACAATTTTCGGCGATTTTTCCGGCCTGGAAGCGCGCCACCGCGCCAGTAAATGGGTGTGCGCATGCGCACTGGCGCACACTCCCCCACCCTCCGGCCCACTGCGCGCACACTCTCCCGCCCTCCGGCCCGCCGCGCGATCGGCGCAGTGGGCACCGGCCCAAAGGCGGGTAAGTCTGGGGACCCCTGCTCTTGATCCTCATTCCCAGCGCAACTAAGGACTCAACTATACAGCTGCAATTAAAATGTTTTAAGTGTGTCTTAAGTGCAATATACAATGCGACACTACATGGCGATGGTGAGCCTTATCAAAAATTCAATGCATTTTTTTTAAATAAAAAAAACCGCTTTTTTAAAAAAAGCATTTTCAGAAGGTTTTTATATGTGTGTAGATTCCACCCAGGCTTTCAGTGCATGTAGTAGTCCATTTGCCCACATTCTTCCTTGTCTGCTATTCTCCCTCCCTCTGTCAGATAGCCACCAGCAATTTTAGATTCTAAGCTTCTTGGGAGCAGCTATGCTGCCTTTTGTAACTCTGCAAGTTACCATGTGTAGACTGAAGGTGCAGAATCATAGATAGATAGATAGATATTATTGAAAAGCATTAAAAATACTCAGTTAACTGAAGTTCTGCCCTCCCCCCTAGCAGAAGCCTGCTAGGCGATCTCCCCCAAAATGCTCAACAACTTTTTTTCCCTCCCAACAAAAATCCTGGCTAACTTGAACTGAAACTCTGTAGAGCCGAAGCAATAGAGATGACTAGCTGTTAAAGAAAAAACCATAAAAGAAGGCATTTATTCAGAGTGTGCACTGGCCACGAGATTCAGCTTGTATCTGTAAGCTTTGGGAAGTAGTCTGATCTGTTTCAGAGCTACCCTGTGTGTCTTTCCAATTTGGCTCATTATTCAGGACTAAATTAGAGCTATTGAAAACAAAAGTGCTGCCCCCACTGCTGACAATCTAAAAAAAAAAGGTTACGACTTCTTTCATTTTCACAGATGCCTATGGAATTTGCAGGCATAGCAGCTCCTCCAGAATGGATTGAGGCTGGCAAATTGTAGGCAGATACATCCAGTGGTTCGCATGCAGGGCTCCTTTGAAGGCCAGCAAGACATGTCTTCCAGGACTCTTGTTAATGCCTGGGCCCTTTCAGGCACAGTTGGAGAGACCGAATGATGCCCTTTTGTGGGGAGCTGGAAATGGAAGAGTTATCACTTGGTACTCCTCGTCTGTTTCTTAACCAAAGCACTTATTCCCATAACAAGAGTTCCTATTGCTTATTCAATAGATGGTGGCAGGCAGCTACTGATTTTTAATTTGCTTTTGAATGATTTAGTCCCAATAGTAATGGCTGGAGTAATTAGCCTCCCATCAAATCCAGTTTAGCAGCTAAATGTAGGCCTATTGAAGTAAGGAAATGAGTAGAGTCCCAAATCTATAGCCAAAACCATATTTTTATTAAGCAATCAAGTATATATTAAATATAAATTGCAGTGAAATTAGTGGGGTTTTTTTTAAAGTTACATGGTTTTATGGAGACTCTCTGGCGTAAAGCTCTAGATTGTGTAACAATTCTGTCAACAGTGGACTTTCTCTTTCATATTTTAGACTCTTACCAGCATACGTGTCATATTGTAGAACACATTTTCTGCCCTGCTGTATGGAAAGAGCAAAGAGGCTGAATGAAAAAGCCTATGACAAAATGTGCCTGTTTGAAGAGAATGATATATTAAAAATACTGACTGGGGGCTGTAAACTTCTTTGTCTTCTTTGGCAATCACTCGTAGCCGAGTAAGATTGTCTTCCATGAGCACGGTCTGAACAGTGAGTCCGTAAGTGACTGTGGAGGCCAATTCTGGATCCACACATCCTTCCACAGCAGGGACATAGGTTTCCGGGAGGGAGTTGATCTTGGTGAGGGTTTGCTAAACATGCCTTCCTCTTAGCACATTTCTTCCTTTCATCCTGAGTTCGAGCGTCCTCAAAGTCCATGGCACCTTTGGTAAAGGCTGTTCTCCAATTGGAGTGTTTGCAGACCAGTGTTTTCCCAGTTCTCGGTGCTTATACTACATTTTTTTAAGATTTGCCTTGAGAGAGTCTTTAAACCCCTTTTGTTGACCAACAGCGTTACGCTTACCATTTTTAAGTTCGGAATAGAGTAGTTGCTTTGGAAGACGATCATCAGGCATCCGCACAAAATGCTCATGCCGGCAACAACATTTGTTTGTGGTGGTCCAGACAACCAATCAATGGACTAGCATTAGTGCAGATATAGAATGGCAGCTGGAATATGCAACTACCCAATTTCTTATTTTGGATATAGTAAGGGAATTCTGAAGGGCCTGTAGGTTCAGAACACCTAGACCTGAAACCAATTCCTCCCCTCTCCTGCCATTTAGCTAAAGCCCACAGCTGGTAGCAGCTGGTGTGATTGGTGGGAAACACAGTGAGTCACTGATACTTACCAAGAGGGAGAGGGTTACAGCTGAGGAGGCACAGAAGATGCTGGCTCTGGAGCTGGAGAACCTGTGCATCGAGTTGGAGACGATTATCTTCCTTCTTTTCTTTCTTGGGATAGCTTAGTCGGTAGAGCCTGAGGCTCTTAATCTTGAGGTTGATTCCTGCATTGCAGGGCGTTGGACTAGATGACTCTCGCCGTCCCTTCCAACTCTACAATTCTACGATTTTATTATTCTTTCTACTTTCTATTTGTATGGTGGTAGTGCTGCTGTTGTGACACACCTTACATCAGAACATGACCTGATATTGAGTCCTGACTCCACCAGTTGAAACCAATGGTGTAGATATAATCCTGAGCCAAATAGGCCAATGGCCTAACTCAGTAGAATGCATTTTGCTATGTGCCTATGAAATGCAAAGCCTTATTTGTTTCAGATACATTTGCAGAGCTGCTAATTTGTGTATTTACTCACCTCTGGAAATAGACAGCTACAGAATAAAAACCATATCTGAAATAGAACTATTCCTCCCAAGAGTAGCAATTATCTTGGTAATTTGTTTTGGATTTGGAGAATAACATGGTTCCTGTTATGGGTCTTCCTTTATTCAGAGCCATTGGACTTTGTAACATCAACATTCAGTTCCATGTTCTTCATATTACAATGTGGCACATTTTCTGTGTGTTTTGGATTTAGATCTGCACTGAATGTTTAATGAGAGCTAGACTAGGACAGGATTGTTCAGCTTGGCAGTGGAAATACATCAGTGGGATATTCTACTGGGGTTAGTCTGAAATGCAACCATAAGCTGCCTGTGGGCAGCAACCTCTTTTTCTACTGAGCAGTTAGCAAAGTGCCTTTTTAGACCTTCACTGACTTGGCCAGAAAAGCCTGCTGCATGCCATTAATTGTCCTACAGACCTTGCAAAGAAACCCATTAACAAACTAGATAATTCATTACTTATTTGCTTCCAGATTCGCCCCCTTCATCCTACTTGAACTACAATAGCATGCACAGATGTTGCCATTGTGTCCAGTGTATGACGTCCATTGGTTAAAAAAAAACAACTGCGTGAATTTAGGGCTAAAAGGGGAGGGGCTTGTTTTAAACACTTTGGGCAGCAACAAAAAGCATTTTGTTTTGACAATTTTTTTGGGGGGGATATCTCAAAGGGGGGTGAAAAAGTTCACCCATACAGAGTGAACACAACTGATGATTTGATTGGCTGAGAACATGCATGGAGGGGCACAGCAAGTGGGGGCGGGGGCGGTCCGCCCCGAGCGATGCCCGGGGGGTGTGACAGACACTCGGCTTCCCTGGCCCACCCCTCGCCTCCGCCCGCAAATGCGCAGTCCGTTCAGGGTGCTGCTGACGTGCGGCGGCTCCACGGTGTTCCACACACGCTCAGCACCCCTTAATGGGCCGTCGTGCGCGAGCGGCAGTCTGTGGAGCTGCCACAGGCCAGCACACACACACACACACACACACCCGATCGGACTGTGCACACGCTGGATCCAGCCCGCATGCGTAGCAATTTGCCACCCCGTGTGTCGCGGCATCTCCCTGCGCCCCTACATGCATGTGACTGATGCACAGAGTACTGCCCTCACTCTCAGTTGGCTTTGTTTGATTCAGTACCATCATCATGAAACCAAATCTGACTGGCTAAATATCACTGTGATATCACATTCAGTATGCGATCCTTGAGCAGCTGGGATCACTCCAGGGTGAAGAAAGACACTCCACCAGGAAAAATAAGCAGCACTAAAGAAGGAAAACAATGGCAATGGATAGTAACATCTTTCTCATGAGAAGCACCCTTTGAATTTCATCGATGATAAAATCTGAAGCTATCCAAATTCTGTTCTCTTGCCATACAAATTGTTTGCTAAAATGATTGAAATCATTTTAACTTCCTTCAACATTTCTACTATTGATTTGTCCTTCCAAACTCTCCTTGTCTTTTGATTTAAGAGCATGCTTAGTTCCCCCCCGAAATCAGAGGGACTTAAAAGCACTTACCGTAACTTTGCATGGATTGTCTGGTGCTTTTTGAAAAGCTTTGGTTCTATTTTTCTCCATTAACCCAATTTCCTAGTATCACAAGTTTGTAAAAGAATAAAAATAAAGTATGGAGGAGGGGGATTTTGTAATATGGGAGTTTTAAAAAAATGGAAATGGTTCTCCTTTATTCATCTTCATGGCTCTGGGAGGGCATTTTATAAAATTTTATGAACCTATCTTCTAAGAGAAATACATGTAACCATTTTAATGAGACTATTGAATGCAATACATCAAATTTAGCGGCAATTATCTGAATGCACCATAAGAATGACCGCACATGGTGGCCTGATTTGGAATAATTTTGATCTTGTAAGTTGACTAGTGTGGAAATAGAAAATGTAATTTAATGAAGATGGATGTAAAATATTAATGTCTAAGGTCAGCAAAACTAATAGAGGGTACATATTTTAATGGAATATGTGTGCAGTACATTGACCAGGGAGGAATTCAGATATCGGTAGGGGGGGGGGGAATCTTTAAAGGCATCATCTTCTGTAATAAAAATGAAATATAGGAGCTGGTGCAGAATACTGGCATATTAAATGGCTTGTAAGAAAGCAACACAGAATACTTTGTTTTTTCTTCATTTGTCTTCTTCCCTTTGTAAGGCAGCTGAAATCAGGCCATATTGTGTGTCCTAAGAATCACCACCCAACCTTGGCACATTTTTTTCCTTTTCAGTGTTGGTTAGTTGCTGTGTGCTGACTGTACTGGGCAGGTGCAGTTGCTAAAATGTCTGCTTTATGACGAGAAATGTGATATACCACAGATGGGAAGGAAACTGGCTACAGATCTGGAAGGTAATGGAAACAAAGTGTGGAAAGTGGTTTGCTTGCATGCTGTTTGTTCTCTATGCTTTCGGATAGCTTTTGAGATATAATCGCCCAAGTTGGCGTGGCAATGCCTGTGGTGAGGAGCTGGTTTCATCTACATTTGGGCACCATCAGGTGCCATTTTGAACCAAGATGGCGAACCAAAACATTCCAAATTGCACTGATTTGGATGCCTCCAGAGATACTGCCTCTCAGTCTGGTGTGACGGTTCCTGGGATGGAGAAGCAGGTTTTGGCCTACATTTGGATATTGTCAGATGCCATTTTGTGACCAAACTGTTCCAAACTGCATTGCCCAGTTTGGTATGACGGTTCCTCAGAGTGAAGAGCACGTTTTGGCCTGCATTTGGATTCCATTGGATGCTGTTTTGAATCCGGAGGGTGGACCAAACCATTCCAAACTGCACTGTCGTGAACAGGTCTGAAGATAAAATCGCCCATGATGGTCCCTGAAATAGATGAGTGTGTTTTCACAGTATATTTGGATAACACCTGCCACCACACGCCATAGCAGGTTGCATGTTTTAAAGTGGGGTGATTCCATTTTCCATAGCACAGTTAACACAGTAGCATACCTCTGTGGGAAAGAAAACCATCCAATTTCAGAAAAGCTGTGATATGTTTCAGATAAGCTAAAGGAACTGAAGAGAATCAGCATGAAGTTATCGCCAGAAGCCTTTCTTGAGCATATATTGAAAATGTATACAGAACCAGGAAAGATCCAACAGAATCCTATAATTTTGTATGCTGTTCAGAGAAAGCCTCTTTGTCCTCTGAATACCTAGACCACCACAGAGAGATTTCAAATGTAAAAAATATTTATCGTGCCTGAACATTAAAAAAAAAAATCTAATGGAGGAGGACCATTAAGCATTTCCAGGAAGCTCTCAATTAATAATGTCCTTTAATGAGCAGCAGAGGTAGGCTGGTAGCTATTATATCATTGCAGTTAATCACTTTATTCCATTTTACTTTTCTTAATGATGAAAAATATGTTTCTGGTAGGTCTTGCGTTGCCTATCATACCTTCAGTGTGAGCGGGGGTGAGGGGGAAATGACAGAACACAAATTAAGGCTGCCATCTCTCATCTTGAAGTAGCCCCCAGCACTGCCTTAAACATTAAAGTTTTTGTGATAACTTCTATTAGGGGGGGTGTTTGGACAGGTTATTGATAGAGGCTGAGCTAATGACTTGGTTCGATCTTTATTCATGTCACTAAATCAGCTGCATTTGCCAATATCTGACAAAGACGATGAGGCAGAGAGAGCTCTCCAAAATTGCATCTGGACAAAATGCATCCAAACAGAGAGACGATGCCATTTACAAAGTGCATTTTACTACCAAGCATAACAAATTATCTTTTTTTTTCTATTTCAGATACATCCTATTAAGGATGACATGATCATAAAAATTGTGACAGTGTTACGTGTTAGCAAGAAGTTTCCTATGCATGTTGAGGTAGTGGTCCTAAAGTTCACAGCAGGGGTGTATTGACAGAAGGCAAGCAGGGCAGTTCTAGGGTGGCAAATTGAGGTGATGGTCTTGTGCAATTGCAATTAGTTGCAATTAGAAGGCTAGACCGTTTCTCAACATGTTGCCTGGGGGAGAGAGAGAGGTAGATGGGGAGGGGGGCTGAAAACACACATACCACAGCACAGGCCCTTCCTCAGTGGGAGTAAGAAACAGAAGGTGAATGAGGGGCAGTGGAAGGGTGTGTGTGTGTGTGTTTCTATGTTAACTGTGGTTCTTATTTTTATCTGTAAGCCACCTTGAGTCCCATCAGTGGAAAAGGTGGGGCATGAATTAAAATATCATTGTCGTTGTCATGACGACTACTCCTTAATAGCCTTATCACCCATGAATTTGTCTAAAGCCATCCTTGTTTTGGGTTCTCGCTACATCCCATGGGAATGAATTCCATAATTTAATCATAGAAAAGTACTAGGTCAACAGGAAGTAGACTGGGCTAAACATCTGCCCCCAATGTACGTAATAGGTTGGTGAGGTTCACTTGCCATGAGATTGTGGGGCAGTATTCAGAAATGGGGCACCCCCACCTGTAGTCTGAAGTGATACCACATGCTTTATCACCTTGGGATTTCTTTCACATCATTTTGCTGTAACTGTAGGACCACACTTGAAACAAAACAATCCACATGGAGAAGACAAAGAGAGCTTAGGAAGAATAGTGAAGAGTGACAGTTTTGTTAGAAGGGCACCAATATATGTGGAATAAGATTTCAGGTGGATAAAAAATATTCAATGCCCATACATCCAAGTTTCATAACATACCTTCCCAATTTATATCCTGCCACTTTCCCATATTACCAACATAATATAACATACCAATGTCACGTCCTCCTGTGCATTAGCGATTCGCCTGAAGATCATGGGCAAGTTGGGAACCAGAACTATAGTTATGTTGTTCCTCTTCTTTGGCGATCACATGTAGCTGAGTAAGATTGTCTTCCATAAACACGGTTTTAACAATGGGTCCGTAAGTGACTGTGGAGGCCAATTCTGGATCCACACGTCCTTCCACAGTGGGGACATAGGTTTTCAGGCAGGAGTTGATCACAGTGAGGGTTTGCCAAATGTGCCTTCCTCTTGGCTCGTTTCTCCTTTTCGCTCTGACTTCATGCTTCTTCAAAGTCCATGACACCTTTGGTAAAGGCTGTTCTCCAACTAGAGCACTCACGGGCCAGTACTTCCCTATTGACGGTGTTTATACTACATTTTTTAAGATTTGTCTTGAGAGCATCTTTAAACCTCTTTGTTGTCTACTGGTATTTCACTTTCCGTTTTCAAGTTTGGAATAGCGTAGTTGCTTTGGAAGACAATAATCAGGCATCCAAACAACATGACCTGTCTAACAAAGTTGGGGTTGAAAAGTCATTGCTTCAACATTGGTGATCATTGCTTCTTCAAGTACAATGACATTAGTTCACCTGTCTTCCCAAGTGATATGTAGATTTTTTCAGAGACACCGTTGATGGAATCTTTCAAGGAGTTGGAGATGCCATTTATAAGTGGTCCATATTTCACTAGCATACAATATGGTTGGTAGTACAATAGCTTTGTAAACAAGCATCTTGGTTTCCCTGCGAATGTCCTGGTCCTCAAACATGATGTATATTATGTATATCATGATGTACATTATGCCAGCTGCATTTTTACCTGAGGGTTGCTTTCCAAATTATATGACAGGAAAGCTGACAGGAAACCAAGGCCAAGCCTAGGAAGGTTTCCTATACATAAGCTCTCCCTCCTCCTGGAGTTGCTGGTTTCTTAAAAACACCACTGAATCCACACAAGTGCATCTATACAATCCTCACAACATTTTATCCCGATAGCTGAGGAAAGAGGGGAAACTTGTGCCTTCTTAGTGAAGCATGCAATTTTTCACAGGGGGAAAAGTGCAGGCTACACTTCTGCCTTACTGAATTTCACTAGCAGTTCCCCTGAAAAATTGTTAGTCCATATCCTGTACACTTAAACTTTATTGAAGATGGAATATAATAGGGCCTCACTTCACTTCTGGTTTGAAGCCATCTCCTCTACTCCTTGTCTCTCCATATAGCATTCATTACAAGTATTTTCAATCAATTTGGTAGCTCTTCAGGGACCCCACACTTTCTCATTGCCTGTCCTCTTCTGTCAAGTGCTGTGAAAAGCCTGTTTGAAATCAATAATATTCACATAGCTGCTTCCTCCCAGAACTTCTTTGCTATCTGAGCTATCTATGGATCCCTATCGATCCACATGGGGCTTGTTGTTTACAAGATTCAGGGGTGGTTATCTCAGCATTATTCCCCTGCAATAACAACTTCTATGTACATGAGCCAGGAACTGCAAGGCGCTTTAGCCACAAGCCGTTGCTGGTTATCCTGTGTCAATCATGCCCAGTACTCAGGTGCAAGGACAGACATACCTGTATCTTGAACAGATGTAGGGTATAGACAAACAACAGGTGGATAGACTTCAGATGGAGATCCAGGTGGCTTCCACCACCGACAAGCTGCTCAGATGGAGGAAGTCGACAAGCCTAGAGAGTCTCTATTCTTGCCAGTGGCAGTGGATTGGCCATCCTGTGTCACCTGACTTCCTTGGCCAGAAGATTTTTTTTAAAAATGTTACAGTGGTACCTCGGTTTATGAACACAATTGGTTCCGGAAGTCTGTTCATAAACTGAAGCGTTCATAAACTGAAGCGAACTTTCCCATTGAAAGTAATGGAAAGTGGATTAGTCTGTTCCAGATGGTCCACGGAGTACTTAAACTGAAGCGTTCATAAACTGAAGCGAGCTTTCCCATTGAAAGTGATGGAAAGTGGATTAATCCGTTCCAGACGGGTCCGCGGAGTACTCAACCTGAAGCGTACTTAACCCGAAGCATGGGTGTAATTGGTTCCGGAAGTCTGTTCATAAACTGAAGCGTTCATAAACTGAAGCGAACTTTCCCATTGAAAGTAATGGAAAGTGAATTAATCCGTTCCAGGTGGGTCCTCAGCGTTCGTAAACCGAAAATTCGTAAACCGAGGTGTTCATAAACCGAGGTTCCACTGTAGTCTTCCCCTCTACAACTGGTAGCCTTCCTAGTGTAGGTTGTGGGAAGCCATGATTGATCCACAGGCCTCTCCTTTCACGCCTCTAGCACCTGATAAATCACACAGGTCAATGGATGTGTGGATTCATCACATTGGAGGGAGAAACTTGCTACTTCAAGAGAGTCAGAAGCCTCTCATATATATTTTTCTGAGGGTCTTGATTCTCAGCTCTTCTTAATGCATCATTTAAGCATTGAATATGATTAGCTTATCATAGGATGAAGTGAGTTTAAAGGATAATGTCATAGGATAAATATTCATGTAAATAGATCAATCCTCTCCTCTGACATTATTTCTGATTCCTTCTCAAATTTCTTCTGCTTATGTACTGTATCTCTCTCTCTCTCTGTGTGTGTGTGTGTGTGTGTGTGTGTGAAACACACTTCTGGTGTGTTGTAACATACACTGATAGTGTATATTGAACAAGACATGTCTGTTTAGACTCAGTTCTGCATTCAACATCAGTAAACGGGTCGGATGACTCTACCCCACCCCCTCCAAACCCTTTCACCAGTCTGTGTGCACAAATGGGTGATTAAAGATATTAAGAATTTGCATAAAGCAATATTTAGTACGTGGCCATTGTGTTCCGAGACACACGTAACATTCAGTAAATAACGAGAAAAAGAACACAGATGTTCAGCATCTGTCGGGAATTGGCTCAGTATGCATATTCTATCTTCATTTAAATTGAAGGTGCAATATGTTCAGGAGATGAGCTCCGCACTTCGGATGTTTTCATGGACAGAATTTTCTTCCGTCATTGACTGTATTATGCATTCTGTGCTATCTCATAAGTTATCCCCAAACAGAAATTCTTTCCTCATTCTACTTGGTTCATCTCCTCTGTGAGACGGAAGAGCTTTGTTTTCCCCTGAAAACAGGATCTGCAAATGAGAATCTCTGCTAAGATGAGATGTGGAACCTGTAGCCCTCCAGATGTGCCAGGCTCCCATCTCTCCCAATCAGCATGGCCAGAAGTCAGGATGGTGGGAACTGAAGCCTGAGAACATCTGGAGGGCTACAGACTCCCTATCACTGTTCTAAGAATGCCAATACAGCAGATACTTGCCTAGGGGAAAGAGAGAGAGAGAGAGAGCGCACAAAAGAATGAGAGAAATTGACTGAACGCTGATTGCATGTTCAAACCTTTAAACCTCCCCCTTAAATAAATTCAGACAAGACTCTGAATTTGGTTTTTGGCAGAATTTAGGCCACAACTTTATTGATTACAGCAAGTGAGTGGTTGCATAGGCTCTGGTTCGACTAGCTCCCTGCACCCTTGCAGGTAGCGCTGACCCAGGGCACCAGCACAGGTCAGCCTAGGGTGAACACTTGGAATGGCAGAAAGCTGGGGACATGCTATGTCCACCACCCAGATGTCCCCCTGGACTCAGGCACGGGCACAACCCCTCACAGGGTTGACCAAACTATTGAGTCCCTGGATTCCTTTAACGGAATACCCCTTCGCATAGGCATGGCGAGAGCATTCCCCCATCCCGATCACCTAAACCAGAGCCTATCCGCAACCTTACAAGTTGTGACGATTTGCTATGCAGCAGGCGAAACCCAAATGGCACCAGCCAATCATCCAAGTGGGGAAAATTCCTGCCGTGCCCCTGTCCCAACGACAGACAACACACAACAGCATAGCAAGGTCAAGCGTGCAAGCCCTAAATATAGGGGAAGGTGGGCAGGTATTCCGATGCACTGACCAAGAGAGAAAGTTCAGGGTCACGTGCATTGGCATATATAGGTCCCTTGATCCAGTTTGGCTAGCGCCCATTGGTCAGATTGAACCCAGCATCAAGGGACCCACCAATCGGGTGTTGTGGCTATCCAATTGTACCCACCCACAATACAAGGGTTTGGTTGCCAGGTCTCACCGCAACACATGCCCTCTTTGAGGGAGGACACGGTTTATCAAATAAGGGGAGCCATCTGACAATCTTCCTATAGCTGCATAAATATTGACAAACAACAGCTTGTAGGGTAACTTACTGTGTATCACTAAAGCACAAGTAGCCAGACTGCAACTGCCACCATACCTGATCATTGGCACCATGTTGGCTACCCTTTCCTTAACGTATGGATATTTTGTGGGTCTTCCAACACCCTGGCTAGTTTGCAATGGAAGCAGCATGCTGGAAATGGGTTAAAGCCCAGACAGCCACTTTTCAACTCACTCGTTTGCGACACTTCTTGGCAATGCAAATTGCAGGCACCAGAGTAGCGGTCTTATCTGGATCAGGCCACCTTAGTAGGAAGGGGTAAACAACCTCTAGCTTACCCCTCCCTCCATGATAGGGCCTCAACCAGGATTTGACCTCCATCACTGGCTATTCAGTTTTTTTAAAAAACAACACCAACGCCACATTTAAGAGTGGAGGTGCTGGGTGAAGAGCTGTTCCCTCCAGGAAAAGCAGCCGTCAGGCTTTTGCTGCACACATGTTCTTGAACTTCCACCCTGAATCTATTAAAAAACTAAACCCAAGGACACCAAACGACAGGAAGGATGTGGGGCGCACTGCAGATTGTAGAAATGCACAACTGCTTCAGACAACCGTGATACAGCAATGCTGGTATTTCACAGTTCTTAGTATTCCATCAAAACTACAAAGCACCAGTGAACTTTACAGAAGTCAATGGAGGTCACATGGGTGTGAATGGAAGCGGAATTACTTACCCTTTATCTTGTCCGGCACAAATAGATGGATGACAGTATGTGAACTGCAGCCACCATTACAGCTGACATTAATTTCTCCCTGCCAGCCTGATCACCTAGTAATTGAAAAGCGGCATGTCCCTTTGTTCATATCAAAGAGAAATTCCATTTATGGAAAGAAGAAGCAATTTACTTAGGTTATGATCCATTCAGGTGCTAAATATCCTCATTTACCAAAAGGAGTTGGAAGCAGAGCTTAATTAGAGTCATGGTTCACCAAGGCTCAGTTTTCGAACTGATCTCCACTGCTGTGGTCCATCTCTTGGAAATAAGGAGTAATAAGCAAGAACACGCTGTCTTTTGGCATATGAAGGGTGCCTTTCCCTCTCGGCTGACAGTCCCCATCAGTGGACTAAGGGGACTAGGCTAGTCCCCTAAATGCTCCCAGAAAATCAGAGTATTAAAGTATTAAAGCCTGGCGCCTCCTTCCCAAAGGAGTTACTATCCATGCTGCCTGTGCAGACAGATGTGTCTGTTTATGAAGCAGCGTGCGAGAGCCCCCAGCCTTAAATCCTGGAAAGCTGCTGCTGCCAGTCAGTGGAGACAGTATGGAGCTAGATGAAACAATGGTCAAACCCAGCTTCTGGGGTTCCTTTGTTGCCAACAGTTAACAAATGGCACTGGACCGAATCTAACCCTATAATGTACAAAAGTGTTCCCATTATTGAATAAAATGAGGTCAAGGGGCTAATCTGTATTCATACGTCCATAAAAATATAACAAGGATCGATCCATTATTGGTTAGCTGGTGAATGAACAGGGTTGCTGAGAATTAACATCTTTGGGCAATTTATCTGAGAAAAGTGCAGTAATTTATTTTGCCATTAGTGGGAATGTCACAAGATGAGGCTAAAAGCCTTTGTTAGAGAAAAAAAATGCTCCAGTCCCTCCATGCGCAAGTAAATAGCAAGGATGATAAAATAAATAAAAAAAGAGTTTGCTTTGCACTTTCCATGTTATGTGGCACAACTGAAATGAGACCATGGGGAAATTCACTTCATTGACCTCTGCAAATGAATAGAGGGGGAGATGCAGCGAATGAGCTCTGTAAGTAGCCTATAATGGAAAGAACAACTGCATATGATGCAGTTAAAAGTCTAATGACTATCAGCAAGAAAACCAGTCATTGGTGAGGCATGTTCCTTGGGAGACCATTTACGGCGGAAGTATGCTGTTGGCATTATAGCTGAAAGTTTGCAGTGTAATCAACAAAGCTGCTTTCCTGTCCCATTTTACCTGGGAGCAAGCAGCATGGAATTCAGACATGGTTAATATTGCACTGTAAATCAGTCAGCTAAAACTTCAGCTAGTTCATTGGTGATTGCAATCAAGAGGACACATTTTAATTGATGGGTATGTGAGTTGAGGGCACACGTCTTGTTGATCTTTTAATTTGGTTCTGGAATACAACTATATCCCATGTTTAATACATTATTACATTAAATTGTAGTGTGTGTGTGTTTTAAAAAAAGATATCACTATTTTAAAAAGGTGTCTATTGATTTGGGGGGGGGGCAGGAATAATACAAAATACAAGCAACTGAATGCATTTAAATGCAAGCCACAAATTAACACATTAAACTGGGAGAGAACTCCATTGAAAAGAATTAGATTTATTTCTGAGAAGACATGCATGTGTTTGCATTGCTGCTTAAAAGGCAATCAGTCAATCGCCTGAAAATTCTTTAATTTAAAGTTGGTGGTCCTAGTAGGTCTCAAACACTTCATCCAAAAGGTAGAAATAAATATTGAGAGGGAGATTTAAGTAAGTTAATCACTATGGTGAGTCAATTTCATTTTTTATAATATTTCACACCAGCAAAAATAATTTCTCCTTTTGTCTCCGCACCCTATCTCAATAAGTACCCATATTGCATTATGAGGAACATTTTCCCATGTGTGGGTGAGTCAGTCTCCTGTCAATAAACACTGCCACCTTGTGGGGTTAAAAACCGACGGAATGGATTTCCATTACTCCTTTCCATTTTGATACTGGAAATTATTCTTTGTGCCACTAATTCCATATCTGAAATCTCTCCTGATATAAAGGAAGTGATCTCTGTCCTCTTCCTTCTGGGCTGCCACCTACAACTTGAGTGGCCTTGCAGCTCAGAACGCATCATTTGCACTCAAGCCATGTGAAAACAGAACACTTGTATGCATCCCGTTCTCCATTCCTATGTCAGATAATGAGCAGAGAAAGTATGTGCCTGTTCCAGAGTATATTTAGTGTTATGGGTAATTAGCCCTTGGCAAGATAAATTGTTAGAAATTACTCTGAAATATGTTTCGTCCCTTTCCTCAAATCAAAAGATACTAGTATGCCGGCTAAGCTATAGAAAACTCACGTGGCACAGACACACTATAAATATTTTTGCAAAGCTGATTTTAGGCCTTAACTAAACATTACACTCAGCTGCTTCTCTGCATCTTCTTAAAAAGCTGCTTCAGAAAACGGCAATTTAGGGTGGGGGAAAGGAGCCTAAAAGCCATGTTTTGGTCTGCTGTAATATTTTATTTTATTTCTGGTGTGATTTAATTGGCAATTTATTTTTGCTTCACTTTGGAGAACAGCTGTTGAAAAGTAGGCTGTAATGCCTCTCAAGCAAATTCACTCTTGATGCTTTTCTGTTCAAAACTCACCCCAAGCTGTGTCACCCTCCTAACTGGGCATCACCCACCTGAAGCGTTGCACTCCTCTCTGTGTTATTAGGCTCTGGAGTTTAATCTCTTCATCCATTAGGCTGGGTTTTCTGAAGTGCAGGAGGTGTCTTGCCATCCCCACAGTTCTGTGATGAGCTGAGATAGATGTCTAGCCTGGCCAGTTAAAATGTTTGGCATTTGACTGGCTGCTTTTCCCTGCAGAGTAATGCAGCTGATATACTGTGGTTATTAGAAGCTAGCGAGATAATTGTGCCAGGTGAGGCACAGCTTTGGAGTTACACAACATGTTCTTAAGCTTTTGGAAGCCTCCACTCCAGCATTTATTACTGCTTCCAGGCATCCTCTCTCATCATAGCCTTGAAGTCCATCATGGTCCCTTCCAAAGTTGTTGCATCAATAAGAGGCAGCAAGGAATTTCAGTATGTCACAAACTATGTAATCAAAAGATACTATCGTAGTCCAAGTGCTTTGTGCTTTCATGAATTGCCAGAGGGTTTTTTCCCCCCTCACTTGCCCAAGCTTCCACCCAGGGAAACCATTTTAACTGGTGACTAGGGAAGGTGTCGATTTCTGCTACAATCGAGCTTACACTGGAGATGAGCCCTTGTTCTCTTGCTCATGGCCATTTGCAAACCAATTGGTTTCATGTAAGGGCTAGGACATTACCTTGCCGACAAAGGTCCGTATAGTTAAAGCTATGGTTTTCCCAGTAGTGATGTATGGAAGTGAGAGCTGGACCATAAAGAAGGCTGATCGCCGAAGAATTGATGCTTTTGAATTATGGTGCTGGAGGAGACTCTTGAGAGTCCCATGGACTGCAAGAAGATCAAACCTATCCATTCTGAAGGAAATCAGCCCTGAGTGCTCACTGGAAGGACAGATCGTGAAGCTGAGGCTCCAATACTTTGGCCACCTCATGAGAAGAGAAGACTCCCTGGAAAAGACCCTGATGTTGGGAAAGATGGAGGGCACAAGGAGAAGGGGACGACAGAGGACGAGATGGTTGGACAGTGTTCTCGAAGCTACGAACATGAGTTTGACCAAACTGCGGGAGGCGTGCTATGGTCAATGGGGTCACGAAGAGTTGGACACGACTAAATGACTAAACAACAACAACAAGGGCTAGTGATACATAGCAGTACAAATTTATTCAGTTGTGAAAAAATAACAAACTGACCAGCAACTTATGGAACCAGGCCATTATAATTGCCTAACCCATTTTGATGTCAGATCTCTTGTGCTGCTAAAATGTGTAATTCCCTTGAACTCTGCTTAACTGAGGTGATTAACATTCACATCATTATGTTTCTAACCCTGTCTCCATGATTGGCAAGAGGTGGGTGGAGGTAATAATGCTTAATGGTACTAATTGGGCAGCTCAGTTTTCTTTTTTAGTAAAAGTCATACGCACAGGCACACAAATTGATTTTCAGTTTGCCACGCAGTACAAGATGGCAGTGCTACTGCTTTCGCAAATAGCTGATAATAAAAACAATTCAATTTATGGACATTACCAGAGGCTCATTTACCTGCTGCTCATCTTCCATGGTGAGATATGCCATCATCATCTGCCTTCTCTACACAGGAGAGATCAGTCTCTTCCCAAAAGAACATATGGACACATCAGACACCAGAAATGACAATATTGAAAAAACCAATTCAAGAAATGTCATTTGTTAATGAATAGAATTCATTAAGGGAAAGAATGTGCTTTGAATGTTCTTTAAAGGTATGGTGTGTGTGTTAATTTTTCTCCTTTGGGTATAAATGGAAGGGAAAGGGATGGGGAGGCTAAAAGGAATGGGGCAGGAGAGGAAACACCCATCCTGCGAGCGGGGCATTTGATGTGGTACCACAACCACCAAGGACTCTCCACACTTTCATATGACTGATCTGTAATGTAGGACTCAGCTATACAGCTGCAAAGAAAACATTGCAAAGAAAACATTTTAAGTGCAATATACAATGTGACACAAGATGGCGATGGTGAGACTTATGGAAAATTCAGTGTATTTTTTAAAACGCTTCTTTAAAAAAGCATTTTCAGAACGGCTTTTATATGTTTGTATATTCCACCTATAGGGACCCAGGTGGCGCTGTGGTTAAACCACTGAGCCTAGGGCTTGCTGATCAGAAGGTCAGCGGTTCGAATCCCTGTGACGGGGTGAGCTCCCGTTGCTCGGTCCCAGCTCCTGCCAACCTAGCAGTTCGAAAGCACGTCAAAATGCAAGTAGATAAATAGGAACCGCTACAGCGGGAAGGTAAACGGCGTTTCCATGTGCTGCTCTGGTTTGCCAGAAGCGGCTTTGTCATGCTGGCCACATGACCTGGAAGCTATACGCCGGCTCCCTCGGCCAATAATGCGAGATGAGCGCGCAACCCCAGAGTCGGTCACGACTGGACCTAATGGTCAGGGGTCCCTTTACCTGTACCTTTATATTCCACCTAAGATCCGATCAAATTGCAGGTTGATGCTTACTGCCTTCTTGCAAAATCCATTGTAGCCCACTGGAAGCCTAGTATTACTGAGTGATGCTAACTGGCTTCACTTTTCAGCATCCTTAGTGTGGATTTTTATAATAATTCAGATTTCGGAAACATGAATTGCTTGCCGTGTGTGTGTGTGTGTGTGTGTGTGTGTGTGTGTGTGTGTGTCCTTCTCACTGATGAGCAGTATCTTGAGAAAGGTACCATGGAATACTCAATAATTCAGTCCCTTATTGCTTTTTTTATTCCCAACTCCCTCAGCTTTTATTGAACAGGCGTGCTTGACCTTTCTCAACTCCCACATGAATTGTAATAAAGAGACTGTCATAGTAACTAGATGTTACGGTAGAAAAGTATATACACAGTATATTATAGAGTCAGCAAAAGGAATCCTAAATTGGTTCAAAAATTCTATTCAATGACAAAAAAATAAAATTATATTATCAAACTCTGACTACCTTCAGAAATCACAATTATGCAGTGGCCAGATTACTAACTGGAATTGGGCATTCTGATCATACTACATAGGTTCAACACCAGTTTCATTGATTCCCAGTTTGCTTCTGAGCCCAGATCTAAGTGTTGGTTTTGATTTTTAAAGCCTTCTATGGTTTTAGTTGACTAATTGGCTACCGTATGTAATGGATTAAATCTAATTACTTAATTGAACAGGAGAAAAATAGTTCTTTAAAAACACATTTTTACTATTTCAAAGGATCCTCACATGTTTTGGTGGCTGAAGCAGTCATCTTCCTGAAAGAGACACCTCCCATTCTCTCACACATAAGAGAGAATGCCTCTTTTAGTAAGGTAAAGGTAAAGGACCCCTGGACAGTTAGGTCCAGTCAATGATGCCTATGGGGTTGCATTTTGGTTTCCCTGCGAACATCCCGGTTCTCAAACACTCTTCAAATGGGAGAAAGCCGCACTCGCAGAGCTCAGGCGATGCTGGATCTTATATATTATTATTCTAATCTTATATATTATTATACAGTGGTACCTCAGAAGACGAATGCGTCTTGCGATCTGATGGTGACTCGCAAAACGAATCCGTTTTGCAAAAAAAAAAAATCATCTTGCGAATCGCGGTTTCCCATAGGAATGCATTGAAATTTTATTAATGCATTCCTATCCTTAATTTCAATGCATTCCTATGGGAAACCGCGATTCACAATATGAATTTTTCGCAAAACGAATTGACTTGCAGAACAAATTAAATTTGTCTTGCGAGGCACCACTATATTATATACATATGCCCCGCACCCCTAGCACCTATGGGCAAGACGGCCCTGGTGGCAAGATATACTGCAGCCAAACAAACAGCAGTCACAATTTAATCGGATTACGATCACATTATTTGATGCAGCAGAAAGTTCAATTCTGCAGATGAAACAGGTTAAGTATCATTTCTAGTCTGTTGAGCCAGCAACAATATCTATTAAAATAGTATAATTGGTTGTATTTGACATGCGCTATCCTTTTCTGCCTGGGTGATTTATGCTCAATTCACAAATGCAATGCCACAACACATTCCGATAATTACTGGCTCTGGCTCTCCAGCTCGGCACAGCAAAAACATCAGACGCTAATAGGTACAGGTCTGCCAGCTTTCCAGTATGAGTGGATAATTTGAACTGCATTCATATTCTTAGGGTATGTCCACATTAGTGGCTTGAAACACAGCGAGGTCATTTCCCCACATGGCATTTCAAGCAGCATTTGCATGGAGTGGTTCACTTCAGATAAGGGGTGGAGATGTTTTCACCCAATGCAGACTTGTGTGTCCATCTGCACCTGCAAGACAGCTGTTAGGGTATTTCACATTACTGATAACTCTGCATCCAGTTTTTCTAATTGGATTTAGCCGGTTTGAGGGGGCGCGATATGGATTGAACAGCAAGGTTTTTTAAATAAAATAAAATAAAATACAGGAACAATGTGGAATGTAGCTAACGCCAAGTGGGAGCACAATGGATGTGGAGTAAGTGGTGATGTGAAAATACCCTTTATTGTGGGCTAATGCAGTAATGGCTAATAAAGATGCAAAAACCAAAGATGTCTGCAGCAGGCACCCAAGACCGATGTGAAATTCGAGAAATCAAATTGCTCATGTAAAAGAGAAACATAACAATTTCTAAGAGAACCAGAGATTCCTGCAGTTCTTGGTTCAGATAAAGCTAGTTTCCTCTAAAGCTGAAATTGTGACAATGGGACAGACCAGCTTCTGCTTAGTAAAGGCTAGATGGCATTGAATGATGAGGATTGCGTTATCATGAGAATAGACCTGCTATTTGGGACCTATAAACCTGGACCATTTTTAAAATGAAATGTGTTATCTGATTTTGTATAAACTCTCTTACAATTCCACAACTGCCCCAGGCAAATCAATTCATCTTCCAGCTGCTCCAGTTAGAAAATATTATCAAATTTTTAGACTTAACCTGCTTTTTTGCAACAACCTCACTGCAATGAATTATGTTATACCAACATGCAGATTATTCTGTTGCACAATTTTATAGCAACCATTTGATTTTCAGCCACCAGAACTCTGGAAATCTGCCTCAGTTTGTTACAAATATCTCCTTTAAAAGTGTTTTTAAGGAAGTTCTTTAAATACCACTGCCTGCCTACCCGCCTGCCTGCCTGCTAACATATGTTGCAGATTCCATTTGGAACAGCACTTAAGGCTTAATTCTGTCAAAACTGCTTTAGCAGATGTTGTCATGACACTTCCTTTGGCAAGATTAAAGTGTTGCCATTCTAGCGTCTAGCACTAATGGTGAGATAATATAATGTGCAAAACAAAATAAAAAAAATCCTTCCAGTAGCACCTTAGAGACCAACTAAGTTTGTCATTGGTATGAGCTTTCGTGTGCATGCACACTTCTTCAGATAGGAAGATGCTACTGGAAGGATTTTTTTTCCGACTATGGCAGACCAACACGGCTACCTACCTGTAACTATAATTTGCGAAGCATATGAGCTTGACTTTTGCAAAGGAAAATTAGCATATGAAACATTTGTAGGGAGAACAGTATTTCAGTAATACTAACATCAGACAGACCCATCAGACGCAGGTGGTGCTGTGGGTTAAACCACAGAGCCCTAGGACTTGCCGATCAGAAGGTTGGCGGTTCGAATCCCTGTGACGGGGTGAGCTCCTGTTGTTTGGTCCCAGTTCCTGCCAACCTAGCAGTTCGAAAGCACATCAAAGTGCAAGTAGATAAATAGGTACCGCTACAGTGGGAAGGTAAACGGCGTTTCCGTGTGCTGCTCTGGTTTGCCAGAAGTGGCTTTGTCATGCTGGCCACATGACCTGGAAGCTGTACGCCGGCTCCCTCAGCCAATAACGCGAGATGAGCGCCGCAACCCCAGAGTCGGTCACGACTGGACCTAATGGTGAGGGGTCCCTTTACCTTTTAACATCAGACAAGTCTTCCATATAGGCTTGTATTTTGCTTTCCCAGTGATGTTCATATTTTATTTCTTTGATTTTCACACACACACACACACACACCGATCCTGAAAGAAAAACAGCATGTTGAAGCTCAAGGGTGCTAGACAAATTTTATTACGTGTTGCGAGCACAGTACTACCTACTGTTTGGAAGAGCCACTTCCGCGCCTGCGATGGAGGTGGGGTTGTGGGCTGCCCGACTGTACCATCGCGTAGGGAAGGTTCCCGCCTGCGTCACCCCCGGTCCGGCCAATAAGGTCGGACGGGGCGGGGCTACCATCTTTAAAGCGCCTCGCAGGCGGGAACTCAGCCCCTTTCCATCCTGTTCGCCGGAGCGAACAATTGTTCGAACAATTGTGGCCTTAACCACCCAATTAAAACCTTAATCACTGTGTCATGAGTCTTTCTTATACGGGAAGGAGGGACATTGCCACACAATTAAGATAGTAATATAACGGAGTAGGAGAACTGAAAATAATGCCAATATATTTCACATCTGGCAACCAATGCGCCCCTTTGGTTTCAGATAAATACATGGGTAGACGAGTCTCAAAAGCCAGGAACACAAATTTTCACGGCCCTCTAGCAACTGTGGTGGTTCATTTATCAGAAGTGATGTATTTAGTGTATACTGGATTACATTTTTTCACAATTTTGGAAGTGTATACTGGAGTGCATTTTTTTCACGGGACATTGTGACATTGGCCTGCTTAGTGTTTCTTGTTCCAGGCAGTGACAAGTGATGTGTGATGTTGTCATGTTGCACACTGCGTTGTAGGAAAGAGAGGATGAACCAGACCATCCTTTTCGGTAACGCCTCGTTTGTGCTCCACTCTGTAGATTTATTACTGAGACTCCTTCCTGGCTGAGCAGTCCCTGATATTAACTTGTTAATTTATTAATAGAATTCATATATTGCCCTTCATCCGAAGATCTGAGGGTGGTTCACGGATAGTCATTGCTAAGTGGGTACATTTAGCATGCTTGTGAATTTTCTCTTTTAGCATGTAGTAAACTGGTACGCTGGTAAAGTTCATTTGTATAATTAAATTTTGTATGGTGTTATATTTTGGATTTAAAACAAATCATTAAAAAAATTCTGTGGACATGGTGCAAATAAAACCGTGTGTGTGCGTGTGTGCATGTGTGCAGACCAATGCTACACAGAAGTAACTGCATTGGCACCAAGTTTCTACTTTACCTACCCCAACGTAAGTGTATGCAGAGCTTCTTTATTGTCCATGATACTGAAAATGTTGCTGTGGGGATGAAAAACTAGCCCTTTCCTAATACTGCTGATTTATAGGGCATAGTGCTCACCCAAATTGCAGAATAATAAGGCTTTATCCGCTGCTGTTGCCAAATGGAGCCGAAACCATTTTTATCTCAATTTCATGTCTTGCATTTTTCAAAGGCAGCAAATTGCTAACTATTATGTTCTCAAGCATTGTAGTGGGGGAAATGAAATGTCCAGCTAATGAAATGTACATCTGAGCATGTAATTCTATTTCTGTCTCAGAGTCCGTAACAAATGAACAGCAGGGTAGGGAGCAGGCATATCCTATAAGATATGCAAAGGCGCAGATGAAAATTATTAATAGGGGATAAAATAATCCCAAAGGTTGGGAAGAACATATAATGCATGCTAAGAATGTGGGAGAGAAAAGTTTTCTGAATGGAAAACTGTACCCGTAGCTTCTAGATTATATTGGACCCTGGTTAAGTCAGTTTCTACAAATCTGTCCTGGACTTCTTATTTACAACCCACGCATAATAAAATTCAATAATCTTACTTGAAGTAAATACTTAAAGTTGTTTCCTTAGTGATACACCAGCAAGACACAATCTGAATTAGACTTACTACAGTCATACCTTGTGTTGTGTTAGGTTCATGTTGCGTCTTTTCGGCTTCCGAACACGCATGCGCAAAAGCGGTCTGCATGCTTCGCACATGCGCAGAAGCGCTCTATCGCGCCCCACACTTGCACAGAAGCGCCACTGTAGTTGCAGACTTTTTGGGATGCAAATGGCACCCCGGAACGGATCGTCTCCGCAGCTAGAGGTACCACTGTATAGTACATTTATTTTACCCAAGCTCAGGCACCAATGCCTAGCCTGATCATAGATTCATAGAATCTTAGAGTTGGAAGGGATTCAAGGGTCATCTAGTCCAGCCCCTACAATGCAGGAATCTCAGCCAAAGCATCCATGACAGATGGCTATCCAGCATCTGCTCAAAAACCTCCAAGGAAGGAGAGTCCACCACTTCTGGTGGAAGTCTGTTCCACTGCTGAACAGCTCTTACTGTCAGAAAGTTTTTTCAAATGTTTAGTCGGAATCTCCTTTCTTGCAACTTGAAGCCATTGCCATATTTGAAGATGGCTATCATATCACTACCTAAAGGAATGTCTCCACCCCCATCGTTCTGCCCGGACACTGAGGTCCAGCACCGAGGGTCGTCTGGCAGTTCCCTCACTACGAGAAGCCAAGTTACAGGGAACCAGGCAGAGGGACTTCTCGGTAGTGGCACCCGCCCTGTGGAATGCCCTCCCACCAGAATCTGATGGATTTCTGTATTTTAATGTTTTGATGGAAGCCGCCCAGAGTGGCTGGGGGAACCCGGCCAGATGGGCAGGGTATAAATAATAAATTATTATTATCATCTCTTCTCAGTCTCCTCTTTTCCAGGCTAAACATACCCCGCTCCTTCAACCGTTCCTCATAAGGCTTTGTTTCCAGACCCTTGATCATCTTGGTTGCCCTCCTCTCTACACGTTCCAGTTTGTCAACATCCTTCTTAAATTGTGGTGCCCAGAATTGGACGCCAAATGAAATCCTCTCTCAATCCAAACCTTTCACATCCTTGTAGCTGGGTTGTTTTTGCAGTTTCCTATCTCATGTTCTCTGGCACGCTCCTGTCGTTTACTCCAATTAAAGTCCAATTAACAAGATAACCTGTGCTTCCAGGAACAGGATGGGAGTGGTGGTCATGGCAGCTGGAGTTCTCCGTACACCCAGGGCGTTTGTCTGCCCTCGCATTCCATGGGGAAGTGAGCGCCAGACCACCAGGCAAACTGCAGGTGAGAGCCTGGTTCCTCTTCCAACTGAAGAGGAATGCAAATAATGAATTTCCCCCATCATTATCTGATTATCTATCTGTCTCCTGCAGTGTTGTGAGAGACTCAATTGTCGTTGTTTCTTTCTGTAAGTTTCGCCATTTCTGCATATTCCATAAGTTTGACTTGCCATTCTTCTTTGGTTGGTATCTTATCGTCTTTCCATTTTTGTGCTAGGAAAATCCTAGCCATCGTTGTTGCGAACATAAACAACTTCTTCTGCTCTTTTGGTAATTCCTGTCCTGTTATACCTAACAGAAATGCTTCTGGTTTTTTAACAAAAGTTATTTTAAACATTTTCTTCAATTCATTATATATCATTTCCCAAAAGGTTTTGATTACTTTACACTTTCACCACATATGATAAAATGTACCTTCTTTCTCTTTACACTTCCAGCACTTATTGGAACTAGTTCTATACATTTTTGCAAGTTTAACAGGAGTTAAGTACCATCGATACATCATTTTCATACATCTGGCCTGTTCTGATGCAGCCTTTTCCGAGCAGGGACTGCTCTTTGCTTATTCAGCAGCAGCTTTAGCCTGATGGCTTTGGCATATGTAGCAATAAAATGTCTGGGATTCTGTTCTACCTGGATAGCTCAGCCAGTAGAGAATGTGACTCTTAATCTCAGGGCCGTAAGTTCAAACCCCATGTTGGGTGTGTGATTCCTGCATTGCAGGGGGTTGGACTAGATGAACCTTGGGTCCTTTCCATCTCTACAATTCTTTTATTCTTCGTGAGTACTGTCATACCTCAGTTTAAGTACGCCTCGGTTTGAGTAGTTTCAGTTTCAGTACTCTTCGGACCTGTCTGGAACATATTAATTCACTTTCCATTACTTTCAATGGGAAAGTTTGCTTCAGGTTAAGTACGCTTCAGGTTAAGTACGGACTTCCGGAACCAATTACACTTATACCTGGGGTTAAGTACGCTTCAGGTTGAGAACTCCGTGGACCCATCTGGAACAGATTCATCCACTTTCCATTACTTTCAATGGGAAAGTTCGCTTCAGGTTAAGTACGCTTCAGGTTGAGAACTCCGCCGACCCGTCTAAAACAGATTAATCACTTTCCATTACTTTCAATGGGAAAGTTTGCTTCAGGTTAAGTACGCTTCAGGTTAACCAATTGTGTTTGTAAACCGAGGTACAACTGTAGTTTTAAATGGATGTGTTGTGTGAGTTAAAATTTTAACTAGCCTTGATGAGGCTAGTTTTGAGGCATGAGCATATAATTATATATACAACACAGTGGCTCACAAGAAGAGAGAAAAAGCATCATTGGTGAATGGCATGTGCACACACATAGCCAAGAAAGAGGAGCATAGTTAGAGAGTTCTGCATGGATGCATGTGCTGATGTGTAACAGCAGCCACTGTACTTCCCCAATGCACAGATAATAGGATACTAAACCTGCCGTCCAAAACACATTATAGGGTGTAAGCCTCATTGAACACAATGGGACTTACACCTGGGTAAGCCGACATAGGAGTGTGCTGTACTTCTTGCAAGTGTTTTCTGAAACTGTTATCATTAATTGGATGTCTCGATGGCCCTGCTACCCCTAAATAATCCCCATGGATGAGAAGAAACTGTGTTCATTAAAAATGACTGATCACCCACTAACTTGGCTGGAAGTAATTGACTCTGTCTATACAGAGATCTGATCAGAGAGAAACATGGTCCATTTTTAGAGCCCAAGACATACCTCCGCCATCCTCTGTGAAGGTGACTCCAATGCTTCAAGCAACTAATGTCAGCTAGCACAAACTGGCAGTATGCTGGCAGCTTTCCATCTCTATAATAAAGTTCAGCAGCCATGGGTTGCGAACATCTCACTTTGAGCCATCCATAAGAAGCTGGCGGTTTTTCATTGTTAAACAAAGAACACTCCAGTGAAGGACAATTTGAAAATACACCTGTCTCAGGCGGATAAAACTTCTGTCGTTTCCCCACCCCCCACCCCCAATCCTCCTATCAAATCTATGCGAACTCAAAGGTCTTAGCAGCACAAATTGAGCCTGCAGATGATTTTGACTTTGGGAGTATGTCCTGAGGTTTACCCTTGAAGATCTGTACCCCACAGGACTGGACACAGACAAAGCTCCTTGCTGTCATTTGGATGGAAGAAAGGACAATGGCTCTGCCCACTTGTACATAGCTAGGTGGACTCACTAGGGCAGGATGGAAAAACACAGGGGAAATGTAGATGTCCATCATTTATTTTGCAACAGCCTCTGTCATTCTTGCTCTTCCTTCCCCACCCCGCTTTCACTTTATTCCTGAACCTTTTGGAAAGTCTAGTCACGACTAGGGAAATTCAATTCAGGTTCCATTTAAAGGTAAACTTACCTAATTCATTTCCCCCAAAAACAATATGTGAACTGAAGCACAACTGTCCTTGGAAATTTGCACATCTCCAGACTTCGCTGCAGTTCTCCAGTCAAGTAACATATAGGAAAATGGATACACTTGCACATATTAGCAAAGATAAGACACATTGGGGGGAACTGCTTTTCAAAATGTGTATATTAGACAAACATACATACAAGCTTATGTATATTCCGGTGCATAGCAAGGGAGGGGCGAACGGGGTGGGCTGCCCCTAGCTCCACTCTCACGGGGCAGCGTGCGGAGGCTGGCTCGCCCCTGGCCCGCCCCTGGCCTACTCCGCCTGAGCAGGAAGAAGCAGAGCGCGCTACAGAATGGGTTGCCGAGCAGCAAACTGCCACTCAGCAACCTGCTCCGTAGTGCGCTCTGAAGCAGAGCGCAAACCCGAGCGCTGCCGCCAGAGCAGAGCAGCAGCGCCAACCCGGACGGACTGTGCATGTGCGGACATGCGCAGTCCGTCCTGGCGCATCCTGGCGCGCATGTCGTGATGTCACCCAGGGGGTGCCGCCCCGGGCAGCCAAGCGGCACCGTTCGCCACTGTGTATATTAGGAGAAATTCACCTAAAATGCTGGTGAATATTTGTGGGATCATTATTTATTTTTTAATGCAAACTGAGGTGGGAATGTGGAGAACTGAAGAATGGGTGGGGTGGGGATGAAGAACTGAAAGAAACCAAAATTGACAGTTTGCCAATTCCCAGTCCAAAGGGCCAGAATGCAGAAACCCTAAAAGGACAAAGTGCAACTATTAGGACACAACAGGTCCAGGGAAAAAAGAAAAGAAAAGGGAGGATGAAAGGTTTTATGAAGGAGAACTAAGTCAGGGCAGGGTATGGAACAAAAGAGAAGGCAAGTAGAGCTAGAGCAAGCATCCCCAAACTGCGGCCCTCCAGATGTTTTGGCCTACAACTCCCATGATCCCTAGCTAACAAGACCAGTGGTGGGAATTGTAGTCCAAAACATCTGGAGGGCCAAAGTTTTTTGGATGACCCATGGCTGAGTCATGGAAATGAGTAGGGAGGAGAACTGGCAGGGGGAAAGTGATGGTTTTCAATGTTTAAAACCATCATTTTCCTCTCAGTGTTCCTCCATCCCTGCTTTACTCAAACTTCTTCCATTGTATACAGCAGCCATTACCCCTCTTTTAGACTAGATGGTGCCTGGGGTCCCTTCCAACTCTATAATTCAATGGTTCTAAATTTGCCCTTGCCTTCCATTTTGTGGTGAGGCAGCAGTACACAAAAGTATCACCCTCCCCCAGAATACTGAGCACCCACCAACTCAGAGGAAGCTTTCTGATCTGGTGGCCATTTGCCCATAGCAGCGTTGCAGAGAATGGATCAAAAGCTGTCAACCTCTGACTAGATAGAATTACTGTCCTGATACACTTATGGCTATGGCCCCATTTTGCTACTTATCAGAATGGTAACCTACAAATGGTTTTCTGCTGTAATGGTTTTCCCCCGAGCTCAAGGCAAGGTGGTGGTATGAATCATTACATGATGCCTGGCCCAGTATCTTTGCTCTTTCTAATCTGCTCCACTGTCATCACAAGTCCCGAGCAGAATCCAGTTGAATCAGAGCTATTGTCATTCTTCTTGTAGCAACTCGCTCCCAAGCAGCAAACTCCCTCGCCTAAAACAAATATTCCAATCAAGAAGTAACCGCTCAGGCATGTAATTAAGAAGAAAGCTATGCTCAAAGTTCGACTGTATCACAGGCAGGAAACAAGGGCACTCAAATGAGCAAAGACAACTTTGATAATTGATTTAGAGCTACAGCACAACTACAGTCTAATGATGCTGCCCATAAAAGCACAATAGTTGTTGTTTTTTATTTTAAAAAAATCAATACCCCCAAATGAATGTTTGCTTGGGGGGAGGTGGAGGGGGGAAAGAACACATTTACCTGCATTACTCTCAGAAGAGTTACAGCTTAGCCCAACCAAGAAACTAACCTGTGAATTTGTGGAGGGGAATTCAGATGTTTCTCCTGGTTGCTTTACTCCGGAGCTGATCAGAAATGAGGATGGGGTGAAACTCTGCAGAAAGATAACAGCAGCACCGCCTCCTCCTGACCCACTGTTGGCACCCAAAAGCTACTCAAAGCCTGCATCCCTCAGCAACTGAAGCACCTCAGTCTCAGCCAATATTGTCAGGTGTACAGTGGTACCTCTGGTTAAGAACTTAATTCATTCCGGAGGTCCGTTCTTAACCTGAAACTGTTCTTAACCTGAAGCACCACTTTAGCTAATGGGGCCTCCTGCTGCCGCCATGCTGCCAGAGCACAATTTCTGTTCTCATCCTGAAGCAAAGCTCTTAACCTGAGGTACTATTTCTGGGTTAGCGGAGTTTGTAACCTGAAGCGTTTGTAACCCGATGTACCACTGTACAAGAATTCTTATATATACATATCCAAGAATCCATTACCTCTGTATGAGGTACATAACTATTTGTATGAGATATGATAAAATAGGCTTTGCTCGGTGTTTCTGTTGGCTGCGTTGCCAGCTGGTTGTGGGGAGACCATAGGAAGACCACTTTATGCATCACCCAAAAGGAGGGGATATATTGAAAAGCCTATAAAAAGGACAAAACAGGACACAATTTTGTATGATATTTGCACATGCAAATTTAGATTCATAGATGCAAACTTAGAAATAATGACCATTATATAAATGACAAATAAGCAGTACATCTCACCTTAGTGGGTAAGACTGGATACAGGTGAGCTTTGTGCCTTCTCAGTCTCCTGTTCAGCTGCTCTCTCTTCTTAGGATCCTTATCTTTGAACTAGACTTGAACTGGACAGCCCTCAGAACAGAGAACTCCCTCTAGGGACCCATTCATGTCAACATTCACCGTTCTTTTCCATGTATAAAATGAGGGTTTTGTTGTTTTTTTACTGTAAAATAATGTTCAAAATAGGGGGGGGGCATCTTATACACAGATAGTGCAGATGGGGGACGGGCGATTGGCTGCAGCCACTAACAGGAGCTTGTCAGTGGTGAATGTGTGTGTTTGTGTGTGTGTGTGATTGGTGGCTGTGGCAAGGGCTGCTTTGGATTGGCTGCTGCTTTGGCAGTTGGTTTAGTGATTGGTGGCTGTGTCAAGGGCTGGTTTTAACTGGCTGTTTCTTCAGCAATTTGGTTGGTGATTGGTGGCTGCAGCAAGGGCTGCTGTGGATTAGCTGCGGCTGCAGCAATTGGGAGTGCAATTGCCGGCTTCTGGTGGCTTGTTTGTTTCTGTGATGCATGCATTTTGCAGCGTTTGTCAGCCAGGTGACTTCGTCATCCCCACCCCCAAAAGTAGTTGAACAGCCCTTGGCAATCCTCCCCAAAAAAGCTCAACAACTTCAGACAATCCCCCCATTTTCTAAAATTTGAGTCCCCCAAAATAGGGGGTGTCTTATACATTGGGGGTGTCTTATACACAGAAAAATACAGTAAGCACTTTGATACCACTTTAAGCAGTAATGGCTCCCCCCTCCAAGATCCTGGAAGCTATGGTTTGTTGAGGGTACTGAGAGTTGATAGGAAACCCCCTATGCCCTCCACCCCAAACTACAGAACTCCCTGGGAAGAGGACTTGACCCCTCTTAAACCACTCTGGGAATTGTAGCTCTGGGAGGAGAATAGGGGTCTTCCTATTGGAGAACCTTGCCATAATATCAGGAGGGATAGCGTGTTCCAAAAGAATCGAAATTCTTTTGCGTGAGAAGGGAAGTTTGATGAAAAACATCTACACTATAGCCACTACCTTGAAAACAAGATGGGGACATTTAATGCTTCATAATTTCCTCTGCATTTCTTTGCAATTGCAGCAAGGTGTGCCCTAAAATGTAAGTAATGGAGAAAGACAAATTGCACAGATACACCTGCTAATCCTCCCTGTGTCTTCTGCTTGGAAAAGAAGGTCTGGTGGTGATGGTGGAAGCTGTATACTGCAGAGATAGGTGCATTTGATGTGCAGCTCAGGTCATTAGCAGAACCATGTGGGGAAATGAAGGATGTGACAGAAGGAAATGTCATGCATTCACTTCCCTGTTCCTTCTTAGTTCCCATTGCCTTATGGAATATGGTAGAATGAGTATAATGGGCACCTATTGGGTGATGTTCATGTTATGAGTGCTTACAAGTACTACCACTGCAGCAGGGAGGTAGACGCCATTTCCATGCGCTCTGGCTTCCGTCACAGTGTCGTGCTGCGCCAAAAGCAGTTTAGTCATGCTGGCCACGTGACCCGGAAAGCTTGTCTGTGGACAAACGCCAGCTCCCTCTGCCTGAAAAGTGAGATGAGCGCCGCACCCCATAGTCGCCTTTGGCTGGACTTAACTGTCTGGGGGTCATAGAATCATAGAATCATAGAGTTGGAAGAGACCACAAGGGCCATCCAGTCCAACCCCCTGCCGAGCGGGAAACACCATCAAAGCATTCTTGACATATGCCTGTCAAGCCTCTGCTTAAATACCTCCAAAGAAGGAGACTCCACCACACTCCTTGGTAGCAAATTCCACTGCCGAACAGCTCTTACTGTCAGGAAGTTCTTCCTAATGTTTAGGTGGAATCTTCTTTCTTGTAGTTTGAATCCATTGCTCCGTGTCCGCTTCTCTGGAGCAGCAGAAAACAATCTTTCTCCCTCCTCTAAATGGCATCCTTTCATATATTTGAACATGGCTATCATATCACCCCTTAACCTTCTCTTCTCCAGGCTAAACATACCCAGCTCCCTAAGCCGTTCCTCATAAGTCATCGTTTCCAGGCCTTTGACCATTTTGGTTGCCCTCTTCTGAACACGTCCCAGCTTGTCAGTATCCTTCTTGAACTGTGGTGCCCAGAACTGGACACAGTACTCCAGGTGAGGTCTGACCAGAGCAGAATACAGTGGTACTATAGCAGAATATAGTGGTCCTTTACCTTTACCTTTTTTACAAGTACTACAACATACAATGAGCCCTGCGACATGCTCGTGCCATTTGGTGGCTCCTTTAAAATATATTTTTGTTATCTCTGGTGTTTTAAGAATTAAAACTCCTTTTCCTCAAAGACTGCTTGAGTCATAACCCCCCGTAGTCAACAGCTAGAGATCTCAGAGCTGCTGTTTTCACTTCTACGTCTGTTTATTTAGTTATAAATCTGCCACAAATCTTCAGAGAATGGAAATCCGCTGTTATTATTATTATTATTTTATATATAAAACTTTCAATTGCAGCATTTGCTGCTCATGCACGGTGAGAGAAAGCCAGGGGGAATGAGATTAGGAAAGAACATAGTAATTTCTTTCTCAGTTCTCTTGGCAGGCTGGGAATTACAGTGTTTGTCCCCAGACTCGGGGTTAGCAGGGTGAGAGAACAGCCTGTGTCAGCAGGAGCTTTGCATCCATTTCCCATGCGCCGTCCTCTTTACTATTCACCTCAAGCCTTGAAACTATAAACATTTCTAAATGCCACGGGCTTAGTCACCGAATTACAAGGTCCTTGGTGAGAAGATTCCCTCAGTCACGCTTCTGTGTAACTTCAAAATGGAGGCAATGCTGCTCAGAAGAGTTTGAATGCTCTGGCGGCTTTCAGTCCCAACAGAGGATATTATAAACCTTTGCTGCAGCAAGAACTAGTAGGATGCTTTTTTCGAGCCTGATCAATTTTCAAGCGTAACTCCAGCTTCTAGGTCTCCTGCTGCAATTATGCTCTTCAGCAGGACTTCAGATCCAAGCCTCGTGTTAGGTTACTACAGCAACTGCCATGCATTAGAAAACAAGCTCATGAACCTTCTCTTTACAAAAAAAACCCACCAACAACAACAACATTCACAGAGGCAGTATAAATTCCTGTTTGCTTCAAAATGTATTCATGAAAGGCTGCCACCTTTGGGGGAAGGAAAGATCTTAAAGGATTTCTGACTTCACCCAAAGCTGAGTTACAGTGGGAAACTGGCTGTCTTCTCATGAGAATCGGTCTATGGCTCAGCATGCCTTGACATGCCTCAACATGCCTAAAGGATGAAGGATGTTTTGTGGAGGGAATTGATTATCTAGACCTGTTTCAATCTGGTTTCAGGCCTGGTTGTGGCATCGAAACTGCCTTGGTCATCCTGATAGACCTTTGACAGTATATAGTATACAGGGAATCCAACCTTGATCTCCATGTGGCTTTTTTATACTATCAACCACAGTATCCTCCTGAAGTGAGTCTCTGAGGTGGTGGTCAGGGGCACCATTTTACATCCAACTTCTGGACTTGTTTCCAAAGAGAGCAGTTTGATTGGGATGGGTATAGTATTTGGAACACTGAGAATTATCCTGTTACTTTATCCAGGGAACTATCCTGTCCCCTATGCAACTTAACATTTATATACGAAGCTGTTGTCGGAGAGGTGATCAGTAGGTGGCAACCAACTCTATCTCTTAGTAATTGCCAGATTGGTGGCTGGAGGTAGTGATGGAATGGATGTGGGACAACAAATCAAAATTGAATCCAGACAAGATGGAGATGTTAAGTCAGGCATCCCCAAACTTCGGCCCTCCAGATGTTTTGGACTACAATTCCCATCATCCCTGACCACTGGTTCTCTTAGCTAGGGATCATGGGAGTTGTAGGCCAAAACATATGGAGGGCCGCAGTTTGGGGATGCCTGTGTTAAGTGTTCTGAGTTCTTAAGTCCAAGAGGGCAAACATCCTGGGTTAATCAGGTCTGCTCTAGATGGGGTTGCACTTCCGAAAAGGAGCAGGTGTGTGCCTTTGGGTACTCCTGGATCCGACATTGTCACTGTGACCAGGAATTGCTTCGAAAAATCTGCCTTGGCAGTGTCTGTCATTAGCTCGCAGGAAGCTCCACAGGTCTCCCAGATCAATCTGTAGATAGGAAGTTCCTGTGGAAACTCAATTAAAATTACAGTTTGAGCAGGGCAATATTTGAATTGCAAAGGTTTCATTTCAAAATCTGAGCAATACATATGGCTTTCACAGAGTGCAGCTGGCTGAAGAAAATCTTTACATGAAAGCAATCTCCCAGGGTCTGGAATTGGTGATATCACACTGCTGCCATGCATTCTCTGACTATAAGGTTTCAAGTGTTTCTATTTATACAACTTCTGCTCTTAGACTTTTCTTGGTCCTGAATTTAACTAAGACAGTTGCAAGTTTACGAACATCTAAATAGAGCTGCATAGATTCAAATGCTTCCAAACCTTATGCATGCTGGAGATTGGGAGTGGGAACCCATACGTAATCCATACATAATGTTACCCACTTCTGTTTTAACTTGTGGGCCCATCTTGTGGGTGCATATTTATAAAGGGACTGAACAAGGAACTCAAAGTGACAGCAATTTTATGTATCCAACACAATTCTTTAAAAAGGCAATTTGCTAGCAGAAGAAACTTCCAGCGAAGACTAATTTTCTGCAATGGTGGCTGCAGCCCATTGGAACTCAGGGGGAGGAAGACAAGCAGACCAAGAGTTGGAGGAGCCAAAACTAATGACAGGCAGAACCAACTAATTCTGATTTTGTTCCTATCCTCACCCCACTTCCACTAATTCTACAAGGACAACACCTAAGCTGCAGCTTATGGTGAAGGCAAATATTGTGGCCATCTAAGAGATCCTGAAGCGCATTTTCACTCTCCCTTTTACCTGATTTTTGACAGGACATGGGCAACAAAGAAAGCCCCTGCCCGCACATGTTTTCCCATGCATGCCTAGCGGTGTTTAATACACTTAAATAATAAATAAATTATGTAAAACATTTTATTTTATTTTATTTTCTATTCCACTCTTCTTCTGACAACCTTATAACAGGAATGGAGGAGTGCATGTGAGAAGTCCATTTAAATGTGACCAACTCTGACGGGTTATGGCTTTTTTGCATGACTTGCACTCTGTATATATCGGGTCTCCTTTCCCCCCTTTTAGTGCTCTGAAGGATGGATGGCTAATGATAATACAGGGAAGAGCCCAATCGTAGATTGTTGCTGAATTGAGATACCCAACCTTAAACATCAGGAAGGTGATATCAGAATACATGGAAGCTAATGCAAAGGTCTCTTAGACCCCAGCATGCTGTCTGATGAAATGGTGACCTCTGTTGGGAGAGAAACAAAGTTAATGTGTCTCTGTTAATTCTCCTTGACCTTGTGTGGCGATACCCCGATCCCTCACAGAGTAAATAAAGACACAGGACACATTGCATAAGGTTAATGGGTGTGAAAAGGCCACAACTTTCTTGATTACGGATGTAGAGAGGTATTGGCTTAGGCATTGGATCTAACCGTCTATATCTGACTCCAGCCTGCTCTGCTGGCAGTCTGTGAAGGGTTAACCACCGTTGGGTGAGCCCTGAGATGCAGATCAACTAGGAACTCACCCTGGGGCCCCCGCTAGGGGGCGTGCCTTAGGCCCTCACCTACCACGGCTTTGGACATGGCCATGCCCCCAGACTCCTTAAGGGAGTACCCTTCGGCATTTTGGGGGAGGTGGTGGCAGCAACCTCCCCCCCCACCTGTAACCTTTCATAAATAATCCAATGCCTATCGCCAATCGAGCCTAAAGGGCTTGCCGCCAATACCCTCACAACCGTAACCAATACCTAATAGCATTGAGGACGTCAGCAAGCCAAACATCATTTCCCGCATTGGAATGATCACGGTATAGGGACGCCTTGCTGAACTTTATGGCTGGGTGTGCGATTGTGGTGGCCCAGTCCTACATGAATGGCTGTTTTCAGAGAGTGGCACTTGGATATTATGGTTTGGTCCTTCCGTGTGGGCTTCCCCAGGGTCCTATTTAACCTCTCATGTTGTTCAACATCTACATGAAACCGCTGAATGGGGTCATCAAGGCTTTTGCAGTATGTCGTCACCAATACGCTGAGGACACAAAGCCTTACACCCCCCTTTACATCAGCGGGTGTGGATGTGCTAGACTGCTGTCAGGCCTGGATGAGAGCCAATAAATTTAAATTTAATCCAGACAAGACTGAAGCACCGTTGGTGGGTGCTTTCCAAGGCTGGATAAAAGGGATTTGGCCTGCTCTGGAAGGGGTTACACTCGCCACCACCTTGCCCTACCCTATCCCAGCGAACACACTGCTGCCATCCCACCCACCCACCCACCCCCCATCATGTCCCTCTGCCGATTGTTATAGGAGCATCACCATGCCTGTTTTATGTTGCACAAAAGAGAAGCTTGCGATTCTCCATGGTGAGGCCACCTACAAGCTACAAATGAAGTCATCGCCAGTGCCATTCAGATACCAACTGGAACTCATTATTTCCTGCAGCAAGATGCATTTCCTGACATCTGGGCTTAGGGGAGACATCTAGCATTAAAGTGCTTCTGATTTCCCTTGTGGAAAGCAAGACATTTTCAGGCTTGCTCTTCTTCTTCTTCTTTTTTAAAGTAAGCGATTACGTTGGGAAAAGCAATAGCACAAGCTGCAGAGCAGAGGCCAGGAAGAGGAGGGCTGAATTCAGCTGTCTATGCTCATACATTTTGGCCCTCTCTTAACTATCACCTGACAGCCACCATTCCATCAGTCATTAGAAGAACTGCAACTTTATAGGTGGGCTGCATAGCTGCCAAGTTTTCCCTTTTCTCGCGAGGAAGCCTATTCAGCATAAGGGAAAATCCCTTAAAAAAAGGGATAACTTGGCAGCTATGGTGGGCTGTTTTTTACTGTTTTAGGTGTGCTTTTATATGCTGTGCATGACCCACTCCATGACCGTCAAGACATAAAAAATAGTAATAATATCAGAGTGTGCTTTTTTCCCCTTTCCTCGCCAACCCTTTTTGGGTGTGTGTCATGCCTTTTAGATAGTTCCTGCTTCCAGGCTTACAATCTTCTCATCATTGTAAGCGACCCTTTCAGCATTTTTAGCTAATGTGCTATTCTTGCTCCCAGTCTTCATGCATTCAGCTGAATTTATTTGGGACTAATTATTTGCATGTAGGGGTGTCTCCTAATTGCATGATGGTGGTTCCAAATCAAGACAGGAAAGTGGTACACATGATGTTTCTATGCCGACCTCCAGCTGAGCCTTTGGAGGTTGGGAATGAGAACAATGTTGAATGGAGCAAACGTCCAGGTTTAATAGCTATTTTTGTGATTCTCCTACAGAATTTTAAAGAAGCATTTGGAGAAGCATAGTACAAAATACGTTACATCTCCTCTTTTCCCCCATAACGTTACTGTAAGGGGAAGAGAGTATAGAGAACCTCCCCCTCTCATCAGAAGCAGCTCCTCCCCAAGCAGCGATGAAAGCGCGGGCTCTGAAGAGGCTAGTCAGGAAACGGAGAGAGAATGTCAGGTCTCTAGCAGCATGGGAGAGCCCCGGCTCCACAGGTGGGAAGCGAGAGAAGGGGAAAGGGAAAGCACAGAGCGTAGACCTTTTCCCCCGGTTCCAGAATTACGGAGGAGGAGAAAGGGGAGGAGATTCACTGTCCCGCGACTCTTATGTTGGGGGAAGTCGCGCAGGGGGGCAGTGCCAGATTCTGGATCGGAATGATCAGACATGTTTCCAACACCCCGTTACACTGTAAATAGAGTGCACCAATAAAGACTGTTAAAAGACAAGCATGTGGAGAGTCGTTACTCTAGAGTAGCCGCAACAACCTCTGACAGTTACTTTATTAAATTAATCATTTTCTCTGTGCTTCAATAATGTTCTGCCAGCCTCTATACATGATGGAAACTTTGTAACAATAATTTCCAGCTATGCCTCCATCTAAACTCCATGTGAATAATTACTAGTTGCTTTTCCAACAGCCAATTTGTAGAACTGTAATTTTTGTTCAGTAATTAACTTTTCTTTAAACAGATGGCTCCTGATATATCATGCCACCTTGAAGGCTTCTATTATGCCACCCCTTCGGAAATGATGGTCAGCTTCACTCTGGCATCATTTGCCAGGTGGTTTATTGCTTCTTCTTTTTTTGCTTTTTTTTTTTTTTGATTGCACCAGGTAATATAAATATCTCCCCTCTGAGTTATTCTGTGATATTTCTGCACAGTAATGGTCTAAAGCCAGGGACACACAGCTTGCTAAATGAGATGCTGCTGAATTAATGTGATGAAAGATAAAGAAAATCTTTTTACATATTAATTACTGATTAGGTGTAAATGCCAGATGGTTTTAAATGTAAATGCCTGATCCTAAATTAAATTATTCTCTAAGTATTTCCAAAGCCCTTCTCTCACCGGAGAGGTAGGAGATGGTAAGCTTCATCCTTTCCCTCTTTTCAGGATCCTCCAGTTGCCATTTGATTGGGTAGCTGTTTCTGATCTATTCTCATGGGGGGGGGAGTTTGCTTTGCAATAATGAGGGGGGGAGTTTGCCAAGTTACAGGGAACCAGGCAGAGGGCCTTCTCGGTAGTGGCACCCACCCTGTGGAATGCCCTCCCACTAGAGGTCAAAGAGAACAACAATTACCAGACCTTTAGAAGGCATCTCAAGGCAGCCCTGTTTAGGGAAGCTTTTAATGTTTAATGGATTTCTGTATTTTAATGTTTGATGGATTTCTGTATTTTAGAATTTCTGTTTTGTTGGAAGCCGCCCAGCGTGGCTGGGGGAACCCGGCCAGATGGGCGGGGTATAAATAATAAATTATTATTATTATTATTATTATTATTATTATTATTATTATTATTATTATTATGGAGGATCATCACAGTGAGTCAGAGCTGGTGTCGGCTGCCCAGCAGAATAGAAGTGCCTACACCTGGCATCTACCTATTGTCCTTACCATTACTGTATGTTGTTTGATGAGCATTTTATGCATTTTCTTTTGTCCATTGTTTTATTTTTTATTTTCCCTGGTTTTAATTTGCTTTTATGTGTTGTAATTTACTGCATCAAGTTGGTTTGAGACTTTTTAACAACTGATAAATGTAATTACCAACAACAGCAAGGAAGCAAAAATCATAACAGGCAAAGCGGATAAAAACCACACACCGGGTTTGCCATATGAACTTTCATCTATCAGTATGCTGCCCATTTTACATCCTGCTCCACATCCCTGGCTGCCATTGGCAGGAGGGGAAAGATTTTCAGGATACAAGGTAAGTTGTGCTACAGGTTATGGCTTTTTTCCATCCTTAGCGAAAGGACTCTGTTGGGCTACATTGAGTTTTTGGTCTGATTTAGTCCTATATATAAACAAGATCTATATATCTAGATCCATAAGTTCTCTGAGGGTGGTCATAGATTTCAGAATTGCAGCAACAGGTGTCGTGCAAACTAGAGGTTTTTGGCTTTCGACAAACAAACAGCTGACAACAAAATAAAAAGGTGCCAGATAATAGAAATGCATCTTCCTTCCAGGTAGAGCTAGCGATGCTGGCACTGAGCCCAGAACTCTGCTTGTTTCCAGTCAGTAGAAGAAAAGAAAATAGAGCGGTCCTCTTGTTTCTGGCTTCCAGCGCTGCTATCTGAAGCAGGCAGAGCCAGAAGGAGCAAAATTGTGGATACTGTGATGAGGCACAAATGACCACCACCACCAGCAGTGCACATCCATATCGAAAACTAGCAGTGCTAGCCTTAGGCATTTCAGCACCTTGGGTTAAAAGTCTAATATGAGTTATTCTGTCTTTCAAGGATTGTTTTAAATGACACAGATTGAGGTTGGAAGTGAAACGATTATTCCCCACCCAGAATTTTCCACCAGAAGCAATAGCTTTGTGTTACTGGCTTTTTGGGAACGGGAAATCTTGGCACCTACTCAGTACAGATGAAAGGAGAATTACTTACACGATCTATCAGAGGCAGCCCAGCACACCTGCACAATTTTTTTTCAAGGCCCAGGAATGAGTTTTGCTCCCAGGAATGCAGTAAGGCCACATAAGATCAACTTCCGACAATAACGCCCACCTGCATCACAAAGAACTCATAACCCACTTACTCTCAGCAACCAGAAGCACCATAACCAGACACTGGAAAGACCTATCAGGAGTAAACATGGACCAATGGTACCAAACAGTATGGGAAACAGCCCTACTAGAAAAATTAACCAATAAGTTGAAACTGACAAGCATGGGCGTAGACAGTGGGGCAGGAGGGCAGCTGCCCCCCTAGAAGCAGGGCCGGCGAAGCGGTCATCAGAGGCGTCACGTTCTGGAGGGCGCCAAAGAAGAGGCGGAGGCTGGACGCGGCGCTCTCGTCCACCTCCGCCATGCCGCGCCACAGCTTGAGCCTCTTCCCTGCCTGCCGAAGCGCTGCCCTCAAGAGCCTCGCCGGCAGCGCCGCCTCCACCATGCCGAGAACCTACACAAGCGACGCTGACAAAAAAAAACCACACACACTTAGTAAGCAAAATAGAAACATTGTCACCCCACCCCACCCTCCCCCCATCTTTCCTTCCCCTCTCCTCACCAATGTCTCAACAAATGAAACTGATTTGTAAAAATACTGAGAGACATTGCACATATCTTTGTAAACCAAGAAAACCCTTAATAAAATCTAACCTGATATCATTAAAAATAAAATAAGATCAACTTCCATCAGCCCTGGCCAAGATGGCCAATGGGCTAAGAAGGTGGAAATTGTAGTCCAGCCACATCTGGAGGTTGATATGTGAATTAGCCTCTGTTCACCTAATTACCCTTTGCTCAAAACTTAATCTGACCATTGGAATTTCTTGTCCAGTTAACTCCATATATAGAGAGGTTATTAGGTAGCCGGTATCCCTGCAGCTGCAGATATCTATCTAGATGTCATCATCTTCCAATACTTTTTTGTTCTTTCTTAAGCCTCTGTCAGCTATCTGTTACATCGGCTGCATAGAAGTATCCTGGCAACTCTTGTTACGGCCGATTGTGAAATTATTATTATTATTATTATTATTATTATTATTATTATTATTATTATTATTATTAACCCCGCCCATCTGGCTGGATTTCCCCAGCCACTCTGGGCAGCTTCCAACAGGATATTAAAATACAATAATCTATTGAACATTAAAGATTTCCCTAAACAGGGCTGCCTTAAGATGTCTTCTAAAAGTCTGGTTTTTCTCTTTGACATCTGATGGGAGGGCGTTCCACAGGGCGGGCGCCACTACCGAGAAGGCCCTCTGCCTGGTTCCCTGCAACTTGGCTTCTCACAACGAGGGAATCGCCAGGATGTCAGGGTTGAGACAGATGAGGAGGAGTGGTGGCTAGCTCCCCCTGACCAGCCCCCACAGAGGCAAGCCCCCACAGAGGAATCTGAGGAATTCACACCTGGGGAAGACTGGTGGAGGCACTCCTCGGAAGAAGAGCAATCTGAAAGGGAGGAGGGAGGATCAGAACTGCAGCAACAAGTCGATCCAGAACCAGGCCCCAGTCAGGCAGGTTATCAGATGGCCCCTTCCCCCCCTCCCTTCTCTGCAAAGGAACGCAGAGCTGAAAAACGCCGGCTGGAATTAGAAACAGCTGCAGCTCAAAAAAAGCGGGGGAGGGAAGCTGCTACTTAAGAGAGAGGTCAGCTGGCCACTCCTCAGCGTCTGCAACGTCGTACTGAAGTGCCTAGTTGCCTTGCTCATCTTGTCCTTGGTTCCTGTTATCTTGATCTGGCTTACTGACCCCGGCTTTCGGACTTCTGGCTTTAACTGACCTTGGCTACTCTTGACTCCCACGTACTGTCTGACTGCAACTGGCTCTGACCGGACTGCTGACCTTGGCTTATCCAACCCTGTCTGCTGCTCTTCAGTGTGCCTACTTGCTGGCACCCTAACACAGAAGGCCCTCGGCGCTGGACCTCAGTGTTGATGTGTTCGCAAGATGACTTTGAAATGATCCTGTGTGGTGGAGGTCCTCAGGGCCGTCTCAAGCACGTCGGGCGCCCTGGCGCCGTGGTGCGGAGATCGCTCTGGTGCCCCCGCTCCGTTTCTTGCTGCGGGCAGCGCCCTGGCGCCCCGCGCCATCCAGACTACCCCTAGAGCCGGCTCTGGAGGTCCTAAAGGAGACCGCTGGTTTTTTTGCTTGTCCTATCCTGCACAATATTCAAATGTACCCCTTCTTCCTTTAAATGCATATTTTATCTGTCACCTCTGTGGTCCCATGGCTTCATCAGTGTGATCTATAGGCAGGAACTGCATAGTGTGCATAAGTGTGTGTGTGTGTGTGTGTGTGTGAGAGAGAGAGAGAGAGAGAGAGAGAGAGAGAGAGAGAGAGAGAGAGAGAGAGAGAGAGTGTCACAATCAGCTATACAGTACTCATAAATCCACTGCTACATTAGTCGGATAGAGCTTTGTAGAGGCTAGACTATCGTCATTAGCAACATTCAGTTTTGGCAGCATCCTAGAGCATTTCCCACTCACTACACTTGGAGAGAAGGCTTTGGCTCTACACGATCAGATGCTGTCATTAGGTTTGCCAGACTGCAAGCTAGAGAATCATGTGGCATCTTTTACAGAGCAATCTGGAAGTCAAAGTGGCGGCTAATCTCACCCGTTCTTCTCATTGCCATCCCTCCCCAGTGCAGGAAGGACCACACCTCACCTCAGTGGTAGAGCATCTGCTTGGCATACAAATGGCCCCAAGTTCAATACATGGCATCTCCAGGTACAGAAACCCAGAAAAGCCACTGCCAGTCAACTGAATAAGATCAAAAATAATACAAAATACAATTTAATACACATTAACTTCTAAATAAATAAATAATATTTTTCATTATTTATACCCCGTCCATCTGTCTGGGTTTCACCAGCCACTCTGGACAGCTTCCAGCACAGATAAAGACATAAATAGGGGAGCTGGAGACCATTTGAAGTGAAATAATACGCCTTGTTATTGAAAGATGCCTCCCCTCAAGATAATTAAGTCCAAAGTCCAAAATGACCTAATTCCACCACTAAATTGGTGAGTATGACTCTGATAACCTCTCCTCCAAACATTCATTTTACACAAATGGGTGGCAAGAAAAGGTCTTCTATATTACAGGTCTTATATATTACTCTGTGATCTTTGTTCTGTGTGGGCTGGCTACACCCGCACGAGATAAAGCAAGAAATCTTTACTATCTGTACCGTAAAGTTTTTACAGTTGCACTCTCATATACTCCCTTATATTTTACGAGGCTAGATCAAACAACCCATTTACTCTGGTTCTGCCTTTTGTCTTCATACAGAATACTAGTTTGGAATAAATAGGTTATGGATTGTTACCCCAATAAAGTACCTGTTCATTCCCGTGTTTTCTGATGAACCATGACTCCAAGTACCTGCTCGTGATAAAAGATTCTTTTGGAACACCACCCCTGTAACTTGGTCTTGACATATGATTAATTAGTGATTTGTGACAAAGTCAGGCCAGAGGTGAAATGTTTTAATTATTCTATTGATGCCTTTAATCTCTCTCTCTCACTCTCTCTCTCTCTCCACACACACACACACACACACACGACAATTAAACCTCTTAGGAATTACCTCCCTTCATTAAAAAATCAGTCAGTCAGTCCAATTTGTTACAAACCACTGGCCATAACCAAAATACAAACATTATAGAAAATATTGTGTGAAGTGTATTAATTCTCATCCCTCAAAAAATAATGGATCCCTTTTTAGATAGTGGATGCCAGCTGTAGAGTCCTTCATCGGCATATCAACAGCGGATTTATCTGCAGCAGTTAGCAGGTGATACAAAAGCCTAAGAACATAAGGAGAGCTTGCTGAATCAGGCCATGGCCCATCTAGTCCAGTATCCTGCAAGCTGGACATGAGCACATCACCATCTGCAATCCCCAGCAAATGGTATTCAGAGACATAATGCCTCTGACAGTGAAGGGAAAACAAGGATTTAGCTCCATGTGGTGCAAAGTTTCAGCTGCTGAGTTCAATATATAACTTTAAAAGAAGAGCAGGTCAAACGTTCCCCACCTGAGCCAGTGGGAGCCCTACTTTTTTAACAACTATTCAGAATGATACCTGCATTTTGAAAACTATGGTATCCTCTCTTAAGCAAAGGTCAAAAAGGTAAAGGTAAGGTGAAGGACCCCTGGGTGGTTAAGTCCAGTCAAAGGCGACTATTGGGTTGCAGCGCTCATCTTGCTTTCAGGGTGAGGGAGCAGGCATTTGTCCACAGACAGCTTTCCGGGTCATGTGGCCAGCACATCTGCCTCATAAATTTATTTTGTAGGATCTCTATTTCAGATTTGACACCAGTTCCCCATATCTTAGCTCCGTAGAGCAAATATTTGGGCGATGATTTTAGAGACAAATATCTTAATAGCTGGGTTAATTAACTGTCCACCCTTCGAATGGAAGAACCTATAGAGCTGCCCAGTAGAATAGCCAGATATTAGTTTGATTGCTTCCAGATGGGGTTTCCATTATGACTTCCCATCAATAAGTAATCCTAGATATTTAAATCTGGGTACTTGCTCAAGGGTGTGGCCGTCTAGAGTCCACCTGGACTTGGTAGTCCTCTTGCCAAATTGAGTGACCTTGGTTTTATCGTTGTTAATTAATAGATGCTATTATTTTTTTACACAGCTGCCCAAATTTAACCAGCATCCTTCTAAGTCTGATTTTATTCTGGGATAACAAAACTAAGTCATTGTTGTAGAGCAGAATTGGCACTTGACAATTCCCGAGGGTGAGGGTGAAGAAGGGTGGGGATGCCATATCAGGAATGAGATTATTTATATAGTAATTAAATAGGAAGGGTGCGAGTATACATCCTTGCTTGACACCTCTGTTAATTGGAATTGCCTGTGAAGAAGAAGAAGAAGAAGAAGAAGAAGAAGAAGAAGAAGAAGAAGAAGAAGAAGAAGAAGAAGAAGAAGGGAGGAGGAGGAGGAGGAGGAGGAGGAGGAGTTTGAATTTGATATCCTGCTTTATCACTACCCAAAGGAGTCTCAAAGCGGCTAACATTCTCCTTTCCCTTCCTCCCCCATAACAAACACTCTGTGAGGTGAGTGAGGCTGAGAGACTTCAGAGAAGTGTGACTAGCCCAAGGTCACCCAGCAGCTGCATGTGGAGGAGCGGAGACGCGAACCCGGTTCCCCAGATTACAAGTCTACCGCTCTTAACCACTACACCACACTGGCCCTGTGAGAGGGTGACCTGAAGGCCCAGCCTCACTTGCATGGGGTTCCCTCAATGTAGTTGTTGGATGAGCCAGAGAAGTGTTTTGTCGATATTTGAATGGGCCAATTTGTCCCCTATTTATTAAATCAAAGGCTGAGGAGAAGTCAACGAATGCAGCATTCCCTGTGCGCATAGAAGAATGTCAATAATTTTGTGCAATTTGGGTAGAAAAGCTACTGGCAACAGATGACGTGCTTGAACTTCCATTGAGAATAATTGGAAAATGAATGAATGCATGTATACAATTGAAATGAATGGAAAAAATTGAAATAGGTTGTTTTCTTGCACACCCCTAGTTTAATTCATATGCAACTTGAGTATGAGTGCACTTGGTAGCGCTGGTGTTGGTGATGTTGCCATTAATTCCTCACTGGAATGCAGAGATCAGATTGGAAGCTTTCTCTGTTGATCCCAGGTCACAAACCTGGATGTGCTGTTCTAAAAATGGGCAAAACATTGCACAAGGTAAGAGTGGTGGTGGGGTGACGACAGTAGAAAACAAACCTAGACCAAGAACTTAGGGTGCCGGGCCTACATTTCTACCTGCTGTCCTAGAAAACAGCTGCAGCAAAAATAACCTCAAGACGGAGGCAATTTTTCACAAGAATGGCAGTGCTAACAAAGAACGCTTTTCTGTAATTGATCAAATCATAGTATGAGGGGAAAGTCCTATTCTCTGTTAGTGAGGATTAGATAAATCCAGATCACACAACAAATCTGCAAGTGCAAAAATATTTTATGAGAGCTGAAAGCTTCCACTGATCAATTGGTGTGATTAATGAAAGCATCGATTACAGACTAAAGTTTAGCGCACAAGTACTCAGTGAGGCTGAGAACAAAGAATAACTCTGGGGCTTTGAATTCCTGAAGAGGCTGCCATTCTGAAGGTCTGAGAGATACATCAACTTTATTTTTCCACCACCAAATGTTATTATTTTTCTTTTAAAAAAAGCTTTTCTTCCCTTTTGGAACCCAAGATAAGACACTGCTTTCTTTTCATGTTTAATCAACTTCAACCTCCTTTTCTAAGAGCCGGGCTGCACATTATGTTCATCACACAAGAGTAGCCCAGCTTTTGCCTCTTGGAAATTCTGCTTTCACAGATTCATAGAATTGTAGAGTTCGAAGGGACACAGAGGATAATCTAATCCAACCCCCAACAATATAGGAATTCACAGGTGGCCCTTATGGGAATCAAACTCACAACTTTGGAGTTATTAGCACCATGGTCTAACCACCTATTTCTGAGGCTATTTTCCCCCCAGGAGTTGGGAAGAGCGTGAATAGGGGAAAATAGCTAATGAATTAAAGAGCTAAGTGTAGATCAACAATAGGCAGAGAAGTCAGGTAGCCACTCCTTATACTTTACATACTTGTGATCCTCTCTGTGTTTTTCAGCCTGCTGGTGGGACAGCTTTTGGAATTCTCAGTCACCTGTACAGTGCTAGTTATTATAACAGAAAGCCAAACATTACAAAACCCGCAGGCAACCCAGCTATGCAGTGCTCAAAGCAGGGACAATGATAATACTATATATATAAAACCAGTGCTTTTTTTCAGCTGGAGCAAAATTCTGGCACCTCTAAGGTGGGTGCCATTGCGGGCCAGCACTCCCCTGACCACTTTTTGGCTTTACAGACTTCTAAGAAGCAGGAGTAAAGACACAATAGAGACAACGAAGCCCTTAAAAATGAGTCTAAAGTATATCAAACTGTCTTATATTGAATCATAGAATCATAGAGTTGGAAGAGACCACAAGGGCCATCCAGTCCAACCCCCTGCCAAGCAGGAAACACCATCAAAGCATTCCTGACAGCAGGGCCATCTTAAGCCCATCCAGCGCCCTGGCGCTAGGTCCCTCCAGCGCCCCCCTCCAGAGCCTCTCCAAGGGCCCGGGAGTGCCAAGCGGACCGCGGCGGCAGCGGGAGGCCACCTCCGAGGACTCCGTGCTGCGCCTCCTTCTCGTTTCCCCAGCGCTGGGTTCCGCTCAGTCAAGCTTCGCCACCAGCGCACGCACCGTGGGACCAGCAAGAGCTGCTTGGGCGCTGTGCACGCGCTGGTGGCAAAGCTCGACTGAGCGGAACCCAGCGCTGGGGAAACAAGAAAGAGGCGCAGCACGGAGTCCTCGGAGAAGGAGCGCAGTCCTGGCCAGATCGCCGGAACCCTACGCTCACTTGGCGCCCTTCTAGCGCCCTCCAGCGCCCGGCGCGGTGGTTTTCCGCGTCACTAGCCTCTATGGCTAGGACGGGCCTGCCTGACAGATGGCTGTCAAGCCTCTGCTTATAGACCTCCAAAGAAGGAGACTCCACCACACTCCTTGGCAGCAAATTCCACTGCCGAACAGCTCTTACTGTCAGGAAGTTCTTCCTAATGTTTAGGTAGAATCTTCTTTCTTGTAGTTTGAATCCATTGCCCCATGTCTGCTTCTCTGGAGCAGCAGAAAACAACCTTTCTCCCTCCTCTATATGGCATCCTTTTATATATTTGAACATGGCTATCATATCACCCCTTAACCTTAACACAGCTCCCTAAGCCGTTCCTCATAAGGCATCGTTTCCAGGCCTTTGACCATTTTGGTTGCCCTCTTCTGAACACGTCCCAGCTTGTCAGTATCCTTCTTGAACTGTGGTGCCCAGAACTGGACACAGTACTCCAGGTGAGGTCTGACCAGAGCAGAATACAGTGGTACTATTACTTCCCTTGATCTAGATGCTGTACTCCTATTGATGCAGCCCAGAATTGCATTGGCTTTTTTAGCTGCTGCATCACACTGTTGACTCATGTCAAGTTTGTGGTCTACCAAGACTTCTAGATCCTTTTCACATGTACTGCTCTCAAGCCAGGTGTCACCCATCCTGTATTTGTGCCTTTCATTTTTTTTGCCCAAGTGTAGTACTTTACATTTCTCCCTGTTAAAATTCATCTTGTTTGCTTTGGTCTAGTTGTCTAATCTGTTAAGGTCATTTTGAAGTGTGATCCTGTCCTCTAGGGTATTAGCCACCCCTCCCTATTAGGTGTCATCTGCAAACTTGATCAGGATGTCCTCAAGCCCATCATCCAAGTTGTTTATATTGAGTCGTGCCATTGGTCCATCTGGCTCAGGGGTAGCCAATAGAATGCCCTCCAGGTGTTGTAGACAACAACTCCTGTCATTCCTGACTATTGGTCATGTTAGCTGGGGAAGATGGAGTTCAAAACCTCTGAAAGGTGTCACATTGTCACCCTCCTGATCTAGTTCAGTATTGTCTGCACTGAATGGGAGCCATTCTCCAGGGTTTCAGACATGGAAAATTCCTTTCTGACATAAATAGCACCTCCTCTGACAGCTACACTTTCCAGCCAACTTCAGCAATGTTAAGATTACATGAAATAAATCTTCTGTCAAGGAGTATCCTCAATAAGGCACACAAGTTTATCTTTTTATACAGTAGCAGGGGGGGGGTGCTTTGCTGTCACAGAAAGCTCATCTTCCTGTCATGCTTGTTTCCTTTGCACCCAGCAAGCGCTACGCAGAAGTGCCAAAATAATGATTCTACATTTTGAAGCAATACAGATAGGCTGAGAAGGAAGCCTCCTGCTTTGAAGATCAGTGGTGTGTCAAAAGGCACTTGAACATTCTGGAAAAGCAGGAGACTAGCAAATAGTTTTTATGCAAAAACGAAACAAAACATTAGTTCCTTCTCATAGCCTACCCAAGAGCCCAAGTCACCACTGGGGAATCTTTTTTATAATATGCATAGAATATGTGTCAGTTTATTTGCACAAAGAGTTTGAATGCGACTTCTTCAGTCTTGGAATAAAACTACTTCTTCGAAACTGATTAACCTCCTGGGTAAATGGAAGATGGTATTCTATCCCTAGTAAGTTCCTGATGCAAACTTAGATCCTAGATGTGAATAACAGGTGCACGTATTTGAAAAAAGAAAATCTGCATTTATATTCCCCTATTATAGGAAAGACACTTTTGCAGCAGATTGGTTCTGTTTTATTGCATATATGAACAACCTGAGAAACATGGGTCTTCTGGCAACGTACAACATTTTTGGGTTGGTTTGACATCTGGACAGCATGCTTTTCCTTTTATTACTGCACAGATCCTGATATATCAAAGCCTTGTTTTTTATGCTTTCTTATTCTGCGCTAGGCTGCACATTTGTTGTTGTTGAAGAATGGGAAGGTTCAGGTTGTGCTACTAAATGATAGATGTCACAACAAATGCCTAAAATAGAAAAGAAAGAAAAAATAGCTCACCAGGGGTTCATTTTTTATTAAGTACATCCATGTCATTTTTAGAGCATACGTAGAGTTTTGGATGGGGCACAACTGGTCTCCAATGTAGCAGTTAGAATGCAAGCAAGCTTAGACACCCAGCTTAGAAGGAAGAAGCAAGAATCTGAGCATCAACTGCAGTTTAAGTAAGAGACTAAGTGCCGGGAGGTAAGTCAGATAGTGGACACCTGGCAGCCAGCAAACTTCCACAAGTGCAGCCTATGGGGCTGCGTGGCAGGCTGTTCAACCCCACCTGTTACATTGAGAATATAGCTCTAGGGGGCATTGTAACAGAAAGGCCTGTGCAATTTCAGATATGAGTGTTTCATTTGTGGTGGGGACTCAGGATACCCCAGAATAAAGTCATTTTTATCTGAAAGAGATGGACAGGGGAGGAAGCCTACTGGTCCAGATCAAGGGAAAGTGACCCAGCCCCATTAATCTGGTGGCATCGAGGAAATTATTAGTTGAATACCCAATAGCAGATGGTGCCAGGTATTCACAGAGAGGTTTAAGATCCCATGTCAAGTGGGGGGGGGAGACTGTGTTTTTGTAATAATTTGTAGTCAGTAGAAGAGATGGAAGAGGTGATTGGGTAGAAAAGAATGGGAGGATCATGGAGGAAGACAGGATTCTAGGCCCTCTTTCCCATGTGCCTATACCTGCACATCCGGCCATTGTTTGAAAAAGAAGTGAGGCAGTTCAGAAAGGCACACACCATCTCTCATATTCTAAAGGAGATTCAGTGAATTACTTTGTTCCTGAGTATTTCTGCTTAATTTGATGGTGCTGTGAGAGTAGTGCACAGATATGGCATAAGGGATCTCCAGTCTTCCTTCTGACTCCTCCCAGTCCGTCCAAGGAAATTTTGATTCATTGGAGTTCTGTTACAAAGGTCAATTTTACGTTGCTAGGGTTCTTCTTATGGGTTGCTCTATCTTATGTGCAGCATTTGAGCCTTTGGGCTCTTTGCTAGAGTGGACTTTGAGGAGCCAGACTGGTTGGACAGAGAGTTCATTGCTTGCATGTTGTTTTTTAGTGGGACAACAGGGGTTGGTGCAGCTATGCAAGGATTTAACCGGCAAGCTTCAAGTCTCGTTGGGTAGAGAGAATTGAATTAGATGCAGCAGCTCAGTTTCCTCGCCTTCCTCAAGAAAAACTGACTGTACTGCAGCAGAAGGGAGAGGAGGTGTTAGCATTAAAGAAAGTAACACTGAAGAAATTACAGGAACTCTCTGGTCACCTCAATTTTGCATGCCATGTGCTCACTCCTGGCAGAGCATTCATGAGAGCTGCATATCACAGGGTTAGAGTTACCTCAGAAATGAGGAAGGATCTTAGGCTATGGATGGAATTTTTGAAACCATTTAATGGAGCTTCTTTTTGGAAAGCTGGCCTGCTTTTAGAAGCAGTGTAGGAAGGTCCATGATAGCAGTATGGCAACATCATATAATAAAATATGCCCAGTTAGAGCCTTAAGGGACTACCTAGTCATAAGAGGTCAGTCACTAGGACATCTGTTTTGCCATGCCAACAGAGGCCCATTGATGAAGTTCCAATTTGGGACCATAACAAAGAGGCCTTTGGAATGAATGGGTACCTGTTTCCAGGACTTTGGAATTCATTTATTTAGAACTGGGGCAGCACCAAGAGGAAATCCATAGTATAGGCAGATAGCAGTTTTCTGTCTATAAGTCATATGCATGGTCTCTGAAGGGGCAGTGGAAAGACAGTTAATGTTTGTTTATTGTTCATTGTTGTTCTCTTGACAGGTGGCTGGGATGGAGGAGACCAAGTCAGAGTCTTCATTACAGGCCACAGTATAGTTTTTGGGGCCAGCCATATGACAACATGCCCAAACGGAGCTTAGCTGAATGCAGGCAGTTCAATGGTTGGGTAAGAGGGCACTTGCTCAGGAAAGGGTGTTGCCCACTAAAATGCAAAGTTTTTATTTTGCAAGCTTGCTTTGATTTTGACGCTATTAGATGAAGGTGGCCCAGGGTGTTGATTCTTTAATCAAACATCTTACCCTGGAAAGTGTGCCAAGGGCATTCGATAGACTAGAAAGTGAACAGGGTATTGAGGAAAGCTTTGCAGCAGGTGGTGAGATAAAGTATAACAGGGCTGAACTTTACAGATAAAGTAGATATGGGAAATTAAACTTCATTGGTGGATCTGCATAGGGATGTTAATGATACTGGAGTGGTCAGAGAAGAAATGCTAAGTTGTGTTGTCCTCCTGCAATGGCAAAATTGTGCAGGGAAAGGGAACAGGTTGGAAGAAACAATGAGTACCCTGTCCAGGTGAATAGCAATTCCTAAGACTTGCACATAGGGCTGTGGCACTTGTGGGGCAAGGAATGGGTTACTTTTGAGGCTATCCTGTGGCACTAACTAAGAGATATGGGGCTACAATGGGATGTGAATGAGGAAGGCCTGCCTCCTCACTTGAAGGGGTGTGGCATGGGAAAGGTGTGGAATTAATGCCACCTTTCCTCTTTGCAGGGTAGGCTTGCCCAACGATGACAAGCATAGGAGCCTGGTAGTTTATATTTATTGCACATTGACTTTCCCCTTTGTGCAGATCGCAAGATCAACTGTAATTTTAAAAGAGACCCTTGTGCCTTGTTGTTTATTTATGATGTCCCTACATAGTGCTTGTTGGAGATTCATTCCCCGTGTCTGCAGTCATGGATTGTTGTCTATCACATGACGGTGTATGTTTTCATTCCACAGAGTGGGAAGAAGAAGAAGAAGAGTTTGGATTTGATATCCTGCTTTATCACTACCCGAAGGAGTCTCAAAGCAGCTAACAATCTCCTTTCCCTCCCTCCCCCACAACAAACACTCTGTGAGGTGAGTGGGGCTGAGAGACTTCAAAGAAGCGTGACTAGCCCAAGGTCACCCAGCAGCTGCATGTGGAGGAGCGGAGACGTGAACCCGGTTCCCCAGATTACGAGTCTACCGCACTTAACCACTACACCACACTGGCTCTGTGATGGAGACAGGATGTTTGTGTTACTGTGTTCCGTGAAGTGGGACTATTGTCCTTTGTTCTTTCTCTCTTTCCTGTCTGATGAGAAAGAGGCAGGAGCTAAGTCAGAATGCTCCTAGTATATTATATGTAAATAAAGTAGATTAGCCAAAATGCTGTGCTATTGGACTTGGTTCTGTTACACAAACTATGAATACTCTGCGGATCCCTAAGTGTGCTAATGCCTTTTGGCATTAGTCACTGTGATGTTAGGGCAGAAGAAAGCTTTTGAAGCTCCCAAACAATCGACCAGGAGCAAGAGAACATGCCAGCCGAGCATGTGTCTCTGCTAGGGTCCTACACGAGAGTAGGATGCTCCTAACAGTGCTTTCATCTGTCACCTTCTCTGGGTCTTAATATCTGGCAATTCATCCCATAAAAGCCCCTTGTCATTGCTTTCTGTTTACCAATGAACTGATGTGTCCATGGCATAACCATTGAAAACATCAGCAAATGAGAGTTGGCTATCATGCAGACCTCAAACACTGCAGAATCTGGGACAAAGTTGGACAAAGTTACTAGTTTACTGGGAGACCATCAACAGTTACAAGTATCTTCAACTTTGATCCCTTTAAAATGGGAACAAGAACAACGCCATCATTTTGTTGGGAGGCCAAAAATGAGTTGTGGTACAAATGGATTTCATCAATCTGTGTATTTATTTATTTATTTATTTATTAACAATGTTTGTATGCCACTTCACAACTTCAAGCTTTCTGGGGAGCTTACATATTTCCAAACATAGGAGCCAACTCCTAGAGGCTGTGGGGGCTTTGGCCCCCACAATAAAATATTTGAGGGTGCTGCCCTCCCAAGTTGATGGGCATTCCCATTCAAATGGTGTGTGCGCATTGCATCACATGATCAGTTTTGCGGGACAGGACTTACCTGGGCCCCCACAATAGTTTATTCAAGTTGGCACCTCTGTTTCCAGATGTTGTTCACTTTGGCCAGTCAAAAAGCAGGAAATGCTGCAGCAGCTGTGGTCACAAACATGTATTTCTAAACTTAAGATCCAACCTGAACGAGAACAAGGACGTCTTTTGTAGCACTTTTATGCTTTGGTCATTTTCCGTCAAGAAAGTCTACTTTCAAGCTGCTCCTGTCACACAAAAGTACTGAATGTCCTCTACTTTTTAGCAGGTTTCCTATGAGCTGGCATGAAAGCACTAACCATCTAGTTCTCCAGTGCCCTTATTATCTGCACTCTTCCCAGCTCCCATTCTGCAGTGTCACTTTAACCTTAGAAAATATAGAAGCCACAGGAGGAAAGAGATCTAGAGTTGCTGAATGTTGAAAGGAAAGGCACTGGTGCTTGAAGCACTCGGTATTTTTGATGCTCTTTCTGCTTTCTCACTCCCTCCCTTTCATGGCTAACTTTGTACTTTCCATTCACATGCTCACGTCTGGGAGAGCTTGTTTAGGCAGCTGGCAGGGCCCCCAAGCCCCAACAGGGCCCACTGGCGCTGCCTTCCCAGCCTTGGGCTTACCTGGTGGCAGCAGTGGCAGGCAGCCATTTTTATTTCCCAGGATGACCCTGATGTCATATTGCTCCAGGGCACTGTGGGGAAATAAACTTGCCACCTGCAATAAGATCACATAACTAAATTGGCACGTGTTTGATGCAGCACCTTATTATTCCTCTCTTGTCCTATATGAAATGCCGCTTTGTTTTATCATTTCAGGTGTCTCAGAAATGGACCGACTGAGCTGTTTTTATTGTTGAAAGTATTTTCTGGCTGACAATGGGTTCACAAAAGTGTTTTAATGTGTGGTTCTCAACACTAAAATGTTTTCACAAAGGTGTCTAGCACATCCCAGTCTGTTCTGCAACCATCTTGATGTGAAAATTACTTTTCTAGCCTGTTCCATTTTGTTCTGCCTTTTACATTTACTGTCAAATTGAAAAACGATCAAAGACTTACTGTTCTTTATACACATATTGTATATTCCTGCGTATAAGACTACTTTTTAACCCAGGAAAATTTTCTCAAAGGTTGGGGGTCGTCTTATTCTCCGGGTCGTATTTCTTAACTGGAAAAGTTGGGGGTCGTCTTATACGCCCAGTCGTCTTATATGCCGGAATATATGGTATTTAAAGCACTTAAGAAATGTTCTGTTTCTAGTCCAGAGTATGTTGGTGGAGTAACTTATTGTTAGGACAACCAATTTGGCTTGAACCTAGTTTCCCATGTTTATCAGTTGGAGCCACAGCTTTAACTTAAAGAAAATTTGGCCTTCCCTGCTACCCTCACTAATAACAAAAGGACTACATACTGTTGCATGCCACCCCATATCCAAGCGGTGCAAGATTCAGGGGTTCCAGGCACTTAGCCTGGGTTTGGTTTCCTTGGAAGGAGAGACAGCAGAGATTGTGGTGTCTTTATGATATATGGTTTATTTACACATATATACAACCTGAGCCAATGTTTGGGGGTGGGGGCTCACAGCATTAAAATCTCAATAAGTTATTGCTTCTTCCATAGCCACAGTCTTGGATTCAAGCAGAAATGAAGCATGGTTCTCCCTTACAGGCTTCTGCTTGCAACCTGCTTCTAGCTTCTAACTCTCACCTTTGTCCTGTTTCCTTCTAACTACCAGCCACTTAAGGGAGGGGGCCTCACCCATTTGGCCTCTGGCCTCTGCTTCCAGCCATGCTGACCTGACAGGGAAGGCCTGAGCGAAGAGGCCAATCAGGTTGCAAGGGAACAGGCCAATCAGGTTGCAATCACTCTTAACCAACCATAGCTCCCATAATTATGTCAGGAGATTCAGTTCCACCTTAAGACTTAGGCATGTTGCTGCTGATATATGTCACATGTCTAGGTATATCCTTTTATGGACTCTTACTTTCAGTTCTGTTCTGAGTTCTGTTCTGAACTGTTTGATCTGATGGAAGAGAGAAAGCATCGTTCGCTCTCTCTTCATGCTGTAATATAGCTGTAAATAAACCACTTTAAAATGCCTCTCTGCTGCTGCCTTATCATCTCCGCTGAAACTGCGTGGGCATCTCTGCTGATTGCGTGCTCAGGTTGCTGAGACCCTGAGTCGTGTTCGTGTTCCATGGGAATCACCGGGACTGAGACGAAGAGGGAGCTGCCGGCTGGACCTCCCAATGGTGAAATCCCATCAAAAGGGTTCCGGGCCCAGAAGTACAAGGGTCGTCAAGCCCAGAGGAGATGGTTGGTGGTCTCTGGACCAGCCAGTTATGGATCCAGGAGCAGGCAGTGTGTCCCGAATGCGGCTGATCAGTGCTGAAAACATCGGAGCAATTGAGAGGTATGTGTGGAGAGCGATAGGCAGCAAAATGTTTATTCAGCAAGCTGCTGGCTGCTGCCGGAGAAAGCTTTGAAACAGACAGTCGTAAATCTGTCCCAGTGATTAATTGACTGTGAGATAGAGCTGGAGCGGAGGCATTTTTCCAAAGTGATTGCCTGTAACGGGTGGCTGGAAAAATGGAGAATATGCTTGGAAGCTCTAACCAGATAATTCTTCTGGATGGGACTAATTATCATACATGGAAAATATATGTAGAAGGCAAGTTAAGACTTGCAAAGCTCTGGCATGTGATTGATGAGAACCCCCCCGTGCCAGTGACGAATGCTTGGGCTCAGTGTGATTCACAAGCTCGTGGTTTGATTATTGGATGTGTCTCAGCTACAGAATTAATTACCCTTGCTGGAAAAGCGTCTGCAAAACTAATGTGGGAGGGACTACGTGAAGTCCATGAACGCAAACAGGCAGGGTCAGTTCTATTGTTTTTTCGGACTCTGCACAACATGAAACTCCAGCCGGGAGATGATTTACGTGCCCACATTCTTGAAATGCAGCTGCTGAGGGAGGAACTGGTGAATCGTGAATTTGTTTTGCCAGAAGCTGTGTTTGCAGTGTTGATTCTGGACTCTTTAGACCACAGCTTTGATGCCATTGCTAGCCAGTTAGCAGCCCTCCCCACAAGAGATTTAACAGCAGCTAGAGTAATTGCTGTATTGCAAAATGAGTGGGATCGGAGGAGAGCTGAGGGCGCCAGTTGCAAATCACAGGAGCCAGCTGCTACGTGCCAATCTCAAGCTGATAACGCTAGAGCCTTCACGATCAGGTGCTATGGTTGCAGAGGTTTGGGTCACGTAAAGCGAAACTGCAGAAAGAAGCAAGATAAGCAAAGACCGACAGCTGCTGCAAATTTCAAAGGCAAACAAGGAAAGGGGGGTGGCAGCGGTGGAAAGCAGCCAAGTGGACAGTGTAAAGCTATGCTGGCTAAGATAACAGCAACTTCAAAGGCTAATAACTTCTTTGTTGTTGATTCTGGTGCGACTCATCACATCTGCCGAGACCGACATCTTTTTGTTTCATTTCAAGCCTATAAGGGGAAGATTTTACAGGCAGGTGGATCATCTTTGGACATTCAAGGAACTGGGACAATTGTGTTAGAATCTCTAAACCTAGAGATTGCTGATGTGCTTTATGTGCCAAAAGCAAAGGATAATTTACTTTCAGTTCCACAGCTGGACAGAAAGGGTTTTCACATCTCTTTCAGGAATGGCATTGCCATTATCACTAAGAACAATGAAGAATACGTACGTGCTGAAAAGGTTGATGAACTGTTTTTGATGACTTTTGATGATGTAAAAGTGTCTGAGGGTGAACCTGATGAAAATGTTGCTTATGTTGCTAACACAACTAATAGGCCTCTTCATGCAGGTTGTATTCACGAATACCATCGCATTTTTGGACACTTAGGCTGGCAAGCAGTGTCCAAGATGCCCAAGGTTGTGCAGGGCCTGAAGCTTAAACCCTGCAAGTATCATATGAAGTGTGTTTCCTGTGCACAACATAAGGTGAAAGTTGCACCCAAAGGGAAAGTGTCTGGGAGGAAGGCAACCCAGCCTTATCAGGTGGTCCATGCAGACCTGGTAGGTCCACTTTCACCATCTGTGAGTGGATCTAGGTATTTTATGATCCTAATAGACTCCTACACCAGATATGTTCACGTGTTTGTGCTAAAACAGAAATCAGATGCCTTTTTAAAGTTCAAGGGTTTCTGTGCATGGCTTGAAAATGCCAGGGGCCAAAAGATAAAGTGCCTATTCAGTGATAATGGAGGGGAGTTCACTTCTCATGAATTTGAAGCTTTTCTGTCTGAGAAGGGAATTCAACACGATCTGGCATGCCCCAGAAGTCCTTGGGAAAATGGTCTGTGTGAAAGGGCAGGACAAACCTTACAGCAGGGACTTAAAACCTTGCTGCATGATGCCAATTTGCCAGAACAGTATTGGGCCGAAGCACTATCTAATTTTGTATACACTCTTAATCGCAGGTGGCATTCAGCGATTGAGTGTACCCCTTATGAAAAGATGTTTGGCAAACAGCCTTACATCAAACACATGAGGATCTTTGGATCTGACATGTGGGTAAACACCCCACAAAGTGGTAAGCTGGGGACACGAGGTGAACCTGGTATATTCTTGGGATACGAAAATGGAGCGTACAGAGTGTTAATGAAAAACACTCAAACTGTAAGAATCACCAAGAGTGTCCAGTGCAATCCCAAATGGGGGGAAAATGTGGGGATTTTTCAGATTCATCCTGTTGATGATGAAGAAGAAGAAGCACAAGCTGAGGATGATGATGAGCAGGATTCTGGTTCTGATTCTGATTCAGTAAGAGGCGCAGGTGCACTATCAGCATCTGATAGTGACACTGCAGATTATTTAAGTGCAAAAGCCTCAATCAGACCATCAGATGGGTCTGACACTGAACTAGAAGAACCTCTGTTCACCATTGGTCGCTTTTCTCCTAAAAAGGAGGAGTTAAGTAAAGATGAAGAACGGACTGTTCGAAGGTCCGAGAGGGCCACAAAGGGGAAACCGCCCAGGAGATATGCTGATGAATATGCAAAGACAGCTGTTGCTGTTCTTGGTACCTCTGAAAAAATCTTTGAACCTGCTAGTTTCCAAGAGGTTCAGGAATTGAACCCAAAGCAGGCTCAGCCATGGCTGGAAGCCATGAAGGCTGAAATTGACTCCTTAGATAGAAATCAAACCTGGGAGCTAGTTCCAGTTGTCCCGGGAATGAGACTTGTTGACAGCAAGTGGGTGTTTAAAGCCAAGACTAACCAGAATGGAAAGATTATGAGACACAAAGCAAGGTTGGTCGCCAGAGGATTTTCGCAGGTACCGGGGGAGGACTTTCACCAAGTCTTTGCTCCTACCGTGAAATACGAGACGGTGAGACTCATGCTTAAATTTGCGTCTGAACAAAAGTTTCAGGTCTCCCATCATGATATTGATACAGCTTTTTTATACGGGGTTTTGCAGGAAGATATATTTTTACTGCCCCCTGCTGGTGTGGATGTACCAAAGGGAATGGTATGCAAACTAAAGAAATCACTGTATGGGCTCAAACAGAGTGCCAGGTGTTGGAACACCAAACTTACAGAAACATTGCTTTCCTTAGGATTTAAGCAAGGTATCGCTGATCCGTGTGTATTTGTCAAACAAGAGGGGGAGCAAAAACTGTATTGTATTTGTTTTGTTGATGATTTGCTGTTCTTCTGGAAGAACAAAGAGTTGTACCAGAGTACACTTGCTCAGTTGAAGGAACACTTCAATATGAAAGACCTAGGTGAGGTTTCCAATTATCTTTCTCTACAGGTTGAGAGAAACAAAGAAGGTACTTTTCTGGTACACCAAACTCAAAAGATTACTGATGTGCTGAACAAATTGAATTTAATTGACGCAAATCCTGTTGACACACCTATGGTACAAGGTTATAAAGTTGATGATGATGCAGAACCATTTACCGACACTACACTGTATAGATGTGTGTTAGGTAAGTTAAACTTCATCGCAAGAGTTTCAAGACCTGACATTGCTGTTAGCTGTAATTTGCTGAGCAGACGTGCCAACAATCCTACTGTTCAGGATTGGCGTGCTTTGAAACGCATTTGTAGGTACTTAAAAGGAACCATGCACTACAGATTGCGTTTCACAAGTCAAAAGACTGGAGGTCTGGAAATCTTCGCAGATGCAAGTTTTGGTAGTGATGTCACAGATAGCAAAAACACTTCAGGTGTTTGTTATGTATACAACCATTGTCTTTTTGATTGGATGTGCAGGAAACAGACAACCGTTTGTCAGAGTTCCTGTGAAGCACAGCTCAACGCTCTCTCACTCTCCTTAATGGATTGTGAATGGTTGTTGCAACTGTTCAAGGATATTGGAGTTAATGTGTCTTGTCCTATTCAGGTATATCAAGACAATCAGTCCTGTTTAGCTTTGCTAGCATCCGAGAGTTGCAAGCAGAGGACCAAATATTTGCAGATAAAATTACATCGTGCAAGGGAATGCATAAAGAAAGGACTGGTCCAAATATCATACATGCCAGGTAATGAAATTCCGGCTGATATGTTGTCCAAGGTTATAAATAAAGAACAGTTGCACAGTTATATGCAAAAGCTACAGTTTGGAACTGCTGAGCTTAAGGTTTCACAGAATGGGGGAGTGATGTCAGGAGATTCAGTTCCACCTTAAGACTTAGGCATGTTGCTGCTGATATATGTCACATGTCTAGGTATATCCTTTTATGGACTCTTACTTTCAGTTCTGTTCTGAGTTCTGTTCTGAACTGTTTGATCTGATGGAAGAGAGAAAGCATCGTTCGCTCTCTCTTCATGCTGTAATATAGCTGTAAATAAACCACTTTAAAATGCCTCTCTGCTGCTGCCTTATCATCTCCGCTGAAACTGCGTGGGCATCTCTGCTGATTGCGTGCTCAGGTTGCTGAGACCCTGAGTCGTGTTCGTGTTCCATGGGAATCACCGGGACTGAGACGAAGAGGGAGCTGCCGGCTGGACCTCCCAATGGTGAAATCCCATCAAATTATTGGGGGGGGGAGCCATGACTTTAAAGTGGTAACATAGAGTTTTAAATGTATGGTGTGTATATGGCACTGGTCCTGCAAAACCTTATTATTATTTATTATTATTATTTATTGAATTTATATACGGCCCTATACCCAGAGATCTCAGAGCATTTCACATAACAAAATCAAAATATAAAACCACAAAATTTATAATCAAAATAAAAACAACCCTCTGCCAAAAAAACCCCACATTTTAAAAGGCCATAGGATGTCAATCAAATCAACCAAAGGCCTGGTTAAAAAGGAACATTTTTGCCTGGCGTCTAAAGGTATATAATGAAGGTGCCAGGTGAACTTCCCTGGGGAGAGCATTCCACAGACGGGGAGCCAATGCAGAGAAAACCCTTTCCTGTTTTGCCACCCTCCGGACCTCTCGAGGAGGAGGCACACGAAGAAGGGCCTCAGAAGATGATCTCAGGGTCCGGGTACGTTCATATGGAAAAGGCGATCCTTGAGGTATTGCAGTCCTGAGCCTTTTAAGGCTTTCTAGGTCAAAACCAGCACTTTGAATTGTGTCCGGAAACTAATTGGTAGCCAGTGCAGTTGGACCAGGATCGGTGTAATATGCTCAAACCGTCTTGCTCCAGTGAGCAACCTGGGCCACTGAATTCTGCACTAGCTGGTTTCCAAACAGTCTTCAGAGGCAGCGCTACATATAATGCATTGCAATAATCTAACCTTGAGGTTACCAGAGCATATAGACAATAGTAGTTAGGCTATCCCTGTCCAGATAGGGGCGTAGCTGGGCCACCAGCTGAAGCTCATGAAAGGCACTCTGGGCCACTGAGGACACCTGAGCCTTGAGCGACAGCAAAGGATCCAGGAATACCCACAAGCTAGGAACCTGCTCCTTCAGAGGAAGTGTAACACCATCAAGAGCAAGTGATTTTCCACCCATCCGGTCTAGGGAACCACCCACTAACAGTGCCTCAGTGCAGTGCAAGGCTAAAAGGGGTGAGTCAGCATCATGCTGGGGTTTAAATTGCCCCAGCCAGGGCCCCCGAACCACCCTATTGGCCGTTCGCTGTATGGCGCAGCCGGGCCCCCTCAGCATGACGCGGGAAGGTGGGGGTGGGCCTGGCGGCGAGACCACAACTTGCCCCCACTTGGAAGTGGAAGTGATTATGCAGTGATTCCTCAACATTCCTCCTCCCTATTCTTTCAGCTGAAATAGGCCCACACTCTTTGGGTTCATGAAGGGTGTCATGGATAGGAAACCTCTTGCTTAACTGTGTGCCGACATGATTTTATCCCCATAGTCCTGAATTATTGTGCTCGCACGAAAAAGGGTTTGAAAAGAAAAAAACTTCTGCAAGGAATATAGAAATATATAAACAAAAGTATGAAAATGGAGAATAATTGGTGTATAAAGGTAAAGGTACCCCTGACTGTTAGGTCCAGTTGTGGACAACTCTGGGGTTGCATGCTCATCTCGCTCTATAGGCCGAGGGAGCCGGCGTTTGCCTGCAGACAGCTTCTGGGTCATGTGGCCAGCATGACTAAGCCGCTTCTGGCGAACCAGAGCAGCACACGGAAACGCTGTTTACCTTCCCGCTGGAGCGGTACCTATTTATCTACTTGAAGTTCCACCTTGATGTGCTTTCGAACTGCTAGGTTGGCAGGAGCTGGGACTGAACAATGGGAGCTTACCCCATCGCGGAGATTCAAACCGCTGACCTTCTGATCAGCAAGCTCTGTGGTTTAGACCACAGCGCCACCCGCATATAGGGGCCTCTAAAATGTGATAGGGAAAAATAAAAGGCTTGTTTTTGTTATGTGGACGCATAATTCCATCTGCTTATAATCCTGTTAAGCAAATTGATGTACTCCAAGCAGCTCAGCACGTAAAGCATGTAAGAGCCTGCAGAGTTAAGCGCGCGGATTGAACAATGCCCCTAAGGACCACATTGAAAGGCACAAAATCCCCTCCAATGTGATTCTGCATTGGGTCAAACAATAAGCTGCCTATTACTATGAGTGACTTGTGAGACGCTGAAATAGGAAATTATGACCATTATAAAACCAGTCCGTTGTGATTTATGCTGGTGCTGAATTGATGGGTGCCACAATAAAAGAGCAAAACAATTGAACCAGAAATTGCTCTGGCTACAAAGAGGAAGTAAGTGTGCAAAGAACTGCCCTCAGGGACCAGGAAATAACTAAAGGGCCAGTATAGAAATGCTCTGAGCTGAATGAACAGGAAACACGAATTGAAGAGCTGGAATCCACGAAAGGCCCCCTTGGTAACAGCCTTTATCAGACAGTCAGTTGCTATAATTGCATTGAAAGCCTAAAAAATCAACACAAACCAAGTTTCTTAAAATACAAAAGAATACCAAAACCACTGGAATTGGCTACAATGTTCTCTGTAATAACAACCGAGTGAGAAAATGATATTAATTCCAGAGAAACAGTGTGAGGAAACAATAAAAAAAAACCCTGTCCCCTTAAAAGCACATCAAGCGAGTCTTGATCCTATGGGGACACCTAGTGAATATCCTCATAGGCAAAGAAACATTACATTATAATATAGGTCATTTGGAGCACATTAATAGAACAAGCACATGTACACACACCCTGAATATGCTCCCTAGGAGTAGCATAAGAAGCTTTCTGCTTTTGCATGAGCACTAGGATTCTCAGGCATAATCTTTTGAGTTTGTAAGATTGGGGGTGAAGGGTATTTGGGGCATAATGCTAGAGAAGTATGTAGCAGCTGTTCAGATCGGTGAAGAAGCTTGGGGAGGGGGTTGGCCCAGGAAAGAGCAGTCTCCGTGGGTGTCCCTTAGTTGTGGAAGTGCCATCCCACAGAGGTGTGTCTGGCACCTGCGTTATACCGATATCACTGAATGCTGAAGACACACCTCTTTACCCTGACTTCTGATACCTGATACGTTTTTTAGAACCCACCTTCTTCTGCAATTTTCAGTTTAAAACTGTTTAAAACAACGGCTTTTAATATTGTGTTGTAATTGTTGTAACCCACCCTGAGACCTTGAGGTGAAGGGAAGAAAACTGTTTATTATTAAACTGTAAACTGTTTATTATTGCTGTTGTTATTAGTTTCTATTGATTTATTAGTTTGTTTGTTGCCTGTGTAGGATATTGTTTTTTAATGTTTGATGTTGTGTTGTGTTTTTATATATGTTGTTGGCTGCTCAAGAGAGGCTGGGGTAACCCAGCCAGATGGGCGGGATATTAAAAATAATAATTAAAAAATGTTATATTGTTATTAAGAATTGAAATGCCACTGCAGAAAAATCTCCTGTCTCTGGTCTTCACGAAATAAGTCTGATTTAAAGCGAAGATAGAGCCTAAGACAATAATATTAAACAACGGGTACACTGTTCCTTTCAGAGTATCCTTCTCCTCACTTTGCTAATATGTGCAAAGAAGGCACAGGGATAAAATATATCCAATCCAATTAATGATATCAGTTCTATGCATGGTGTCATGGAAATGCAGTTCGACCTGGGTAGGATTTTAGTTATCTTAAATAAATAGGCAAGGTCACAGATAATCAGCAAGACACCCAGCCTTTTATTTATTTATTTATTTATTTATTTATTTATTTGATTGATTGATTGATTGATTGATTCTACTGGAGAACAACACAACAACCTAAATTAGAATGTTTCATAATAATCCGTTCACAATATTTCTGAAATGTGACTGGCAATTTCTCCTGTTGTTCATGTTTTACATAAAAAAAGAAACACATGGCTTTTACAGCAATATTCAAAGTATGCCAGAATAAATTATCATCAATCCAATTAATGATATCAGTTCTATGCATGATGTTTGCTATTTGTGTTATACATAAACAGAAGGGTTGCATAGGCTGGATAGTCAAGCCTTTAAGCAAACGGGGAGAGTCCTTTCATTCATGAAAGAGTCTTTTGCCTAATGGAAGCCTCCACTAGTGGAAGAAAGGAGGCAATTTGTCCTTCCCAACTGTTCTAGAAGGTCCTCCAATCCTTCAGAACAGATTTCTCAGCAGCTATGGGGGGAAATCAGCGAAGATCAGCCCCACTTCCATTGGCAGAGGTGTCGGCTGGATGAAAAGCCCTTCCATCTGTGGAGCAGAACAATTAGATTCCACCCAATGATCTCATTGTTGCAGTTCTGCATAATTTTTCATCGCATGGCTCTTAAGTCCTTAAAAGTTTATTCAGCTCCATACTACTAAGCAGTAACTGCATAATTGAATGTGCCTCCGAGACAGCGTTTGAGACTTCCCTGAATTAGTAATGCCCAAAGGACTATTTATGGTGGTTTGTAATTAAGAGACTGGGGGCCTTATTTCTTTCTAATTAGAGCTTGCCTCCAAATTGTCAATCACACTGAGAAAGTTATTCCATAATGCCACAAGCTTAATGAAAAGAAATTGTCTTTGAACACAAACACCTTATTCCTCTGGTACCTGGAAACCCTATGGGACAGGGACATAAAAGAATGAGCAGAAGAAATGTAATCATTCTTTGGGTTCATTAGTTTCACAATTTGCATCTAAAGGTGAAACTGGATTCTGACCATGCTAATATGTAGAAACTGCAGGTTGTATTCAACAGAGGCATTGCATAAGAGGAACAATTTCTGATAATGAAACAGAAATACCCCTCCCTCTTCTCCCCACCCCACCCATCCCATCCCATGCTCCCCTCAAATCTATTTTGGGGGTCCCCCAACTCTCTGGAGGATATGGATGTGTTTGTAGAGGTGCACAAGGGCAGGAGAGGAAATTCTGTTGTGCAAACGTAAGTTGTTCTGCTTGTGCAATGACTTAATTTAATTCAGCCCAGCATGTTAGAATATCAACTTCCATTTGCTTCCCTTCAAATCCTCTTTTTGAAGCATACTCCAGAGATGTAGCTATGTTCATCAGTGCCCACCGGGCAGCGCACTTGACCTTCCCCCTTCCAGAATCCTAGATGTACTGTATTTTAATGTACACAGCCACAGGAACATCCAGCTAACAAGAAGTGTAAGAGTGATTTCTGAGAGATTTAGAGTGATCCCATTGAGAGCGGCTGCCCAACTAAGAATCTCTGTCCATTGCTGGAGAACGTTCCTGCGCCAGGAGACAGCTTAGATGAATGCTGCTTGTTCTGATCTAACGACCCAACGACCTAATGATCCTGCTTCTGCAAATGTTATCCGGTTTGGAAACCCTAGAAATACATACAATAATATAAACCAATGCACACCCTGCAACTGTCTAGGAAAAAACAGGACATCCCGTCCCCCCCAACAGCATGGTGGCTGTTTTGGGTGTCATGCTTGTGAGGAGTAACAAGTAACCAAAGAGTTAACTGTGTACTGTAGCACCTGACCACTGAGGAAGATATCATGTTACAGAATGTACCAGAAGTGTTTCTGTATGTATCTGTTGGTTTCGTTTCTGCCTGGGAGACGGTCGCAAGATGTCTGCGCTCTCACCAGGATGTTTGTTATTTTCTCTCTAGAATAAACTTAAGTAGTTATTAGAACACCTTGGACTCTGTGTGTTCTTAAGAGGCTTTTTATCCAACGGCTATACAAGCTTTCGCTGTGTGAGAAGAAGAAGAACTCTGCTGTGTGTGTTTTACTGCCAGCCCGGATCTACGGAAGCAGAGAAGCGCTAGAGAAAGCGCGCTGGGCAGATAATTAGTGGCTCCTAATTGAGTCATAAACAACTCAACGGAGCCCTATACCCGTCACAGGTTATGGGTCATAGAACCTAATCAATCACCAAAGCAATAAAAGGTGATTGCAGCTGTAAATGCCGTGGAGAAAGCCGGTGTAAAGAGCTAGCTGGGAGAAACCTGTTGTTTTGCAGTCGGCAATCAACAGATGCACTCGCTAGCAGAAAGACCCTGAACCAGAGGCTGGGATCCGCAGTCTACCCGGAGGAGCAACGTCAGCTATTCTGAGTGAGTACACGGACACGGAGCCCGGGGGTGGACAAGATGGCGGAGCAGCTACAGGAGTCATTTGTCGTGCCGTTCCAGAGGTTGAATGGCGACAACTATGCAGAGTGGAGAGAAAGGGCCAGAATGTGGTTGCTGGGAAAGGATTTGTGGACTTGTGTGTTAAATCCTCCAACCCCTGTCGCTGATAATTCAGCAGCTGAAGCACAGAGGTTTGCAGCAGAAACCAGGAAAGACAATAAGGCTTTATGTGCCATTGCCATGAGCTGTGATGCTACGCAACTGCCCTATGTGCAAAATGCTGAAAATGCCAAGCAAGCCTGGGACAGTTTGGAAAGGGTCCATCAGAGAAAAACAGCTGGAGCTAAGCTGCATGCTATGAGGCATCTCTTTGAGTTGAGACTGAGACCAGGGCAACCCATTAAGGAGCACATTGCCAATGTGATTGATGCATTCCATAAGCTGCAGCGGCATGAGCTTGTGTTCAAAGAGAAGGAAAAAGTTTATATTTTGCTGTCTAGTTTGGGAAACGACTATGAACATTTGTGTTTAACATTTGAGACCATGCCTGAAGCTGAACTCTCGATTGCTTACGTTTCTGGTCGTTTGGCGGATGAGGAACTGAGACACCAGAAAGAATCGGCTGAGAAGGGGGGCCGTGGGCGCAGAGAAGCCAGTGGGGGTGCAGTAAAAGGCACTGAGGAATCCACTGTGAGTGCGTGCGCAACAAGGCTTTGCTATCGGTGCCAGCAGCCTGGGCACGTAGCGAGATTTTGCCCAGCTCCGGAAGCAGCCAAGGTCACTCAGCCAGGTGCCAGGCAACCCAGCGGACGTGGTCGTGGGACCAGCCAGCAGCGCCGAGGCAGAGGACGTGGGAAAACTCCAGATAAGCCTGTCAGCCGTCTTTCTGCTGCCTTAGCAACGGTTCGAAACAGAGGACAGGACAGTTTCACTTTTATTATCGACTCAGGCAGCACCCATCATCTTGTACCTCCTTCAGGACAGATCCTGAACTGCAGGCCACTTGAAGATGAAAAGAGCCTGCATCTTGCTGATGGTTCTTCTGGAACAATTAAAAGCAAGGGTGTTTTTTATATGCAATGCTTAGACACTAACCTTGATGTTTATGTTGTACCAGGCATGGAGAATGGTCTTTTAAGTGTGTCTTGCTTATTGCGTGAGGGCTTTGAAATAAGTTTTGCCAATGGTGTTTGCAAAATTGCCAGAGATGGGGCTGAGCTGGTAAGCGTTACTGTTGGGTCTGATGGTCTGTTTGTCCTAGATGGGAGGGGGCAAGCAGGTGGAAGTAACACTGGTGATGCTCAGGCTAAAAGTGCCAATACCCCAAAGGGCACAGAGGGCGCTATCCATAAGGATTGTATTCATGCTTGGCACAGAAAATATTGTCACATGTCTTTTCCTTATGTGAAAAAAGCCCCTGATTTTGTCAAAGGTTGCAGGTTCAAGCCATGTCAAAAACACCTGCAATGCCGCGCATGTGCAAAAGCGAAGACGAAGAGATGCTCTTATCCTAGGTCTGAGAGGAAGAGCACAAAGCCATTTCAGTTAGTGCACATGGATATTTCTGGGCCTATGTCAACGTCAAGTTTAGGTGGTTCAAAATGTTTTGTGTCTTTTGGATGATTTCAGCCATTTTTCCTGGGTCATAACACTGAAAGAGAAGGGGGAGGCTGCCAAAGTGATAAAAGAGTGGGTAGCCGAAGTAGAACTACAGTTCTCCGTCACTGTCCAGTGTTTTCAGAGTGACAGGGCGGGAGAGTTTTTGAGTGCAGAATTACAAGGGTTTTTCCGCAGCAAGGGAATTAGGCACAGGAAAACCGCTCCTTTTAGTCCACAGGAGAATGGTTTAGCTGAAAGGAAATTTAGAACGCTGTCTGAACTGGTGGAGGCAACGTTGTTTGATGCAGGACCACCCCAGAAGTTTTGGGGGGAATGTTATAAATTTGTGAATTATTGTTCAAACCGCGCTTTTAATTCAGTTGTGGAAAACACACCCTACTACATGTTGTATGGCAAAGTTCCGAAGGTGCACTATTTCAGAACTTTTGGGTGTGAGGCTTGGGTTCTAATTCCAAAGCAGAAGCGCAGAAAGGGAGGATCAAGATCCAGGAAAATGATCTTCTGTGGTTACGAACCAAACTCAAAGGCTTGGAGGTTTGTACCAGCAGAGGGGGACCAAACCCGCGTTCACATTAGCAGGAGTGCTACGTTCTGTGAACAAGAGGGCTGGAGACGCATTCATGCTAACCCCGAAGTTCTTCTTGACTGGTCTTCAGGTTTTGACCAGGAAGAGGAAACTCAGGTAGCTGATGCTGGAGTTCCAGGTGCTGCAGGACCAGATCCAGGTCAGGCAGCTGGTCCAAGTGGTGTAGCTCCTAGGGAAGTGAAGCAAGTAGTCAGAAGCGCACCGACTTCACCCCAGGTCAAGCCTGGGAAGTACAGCAAACGTGGTAGGTCACCAACTTCACCCAAAGCAAGCCCAGAGGGGGCTGTAAAGCGTAGTAGGTCTCTTGACAGTGCTGCTAGTCCGAGAGAGCCACAGTCAGAGACAAGCAGTTCGGATTTAGAGGGGGAAGATGTGGGACCAAGGCATTCAAAACGCACCACGAAAGGTAAACCACCTGAAAGGTTTTCAGCTGTCAATGTATGGGCGAACCTAGCAGTGTGTGAGCCTGAAAGCTTTGAAGAGGTGCAACAGTTGTCAGTGGAGGAAGCTAGTAAGTGGAAAGTTGCAATGGAGAAAGAGTTGAAATCCATGCAATCTCTTGGTGTGTATAGCCTAACACAGCTGCCAGAAGGCAAGAAAGCAGTCAGTTGTAGGTGGGTCTACAGGCTGAAACCCACAGTGACTGGAGAGCCTCAGTACAAGGCTAGATTAGTGGCTAGAGGTTTTACTCAGAAGAAAGGAATCCACTACACAGATGTCTTTAGTCCGACTTCGAGAGCGGAATCTTTCAGGATGTTTTTAGCGACTGCAGCGCAGAGAGGCCTAGTGGTCAACCACTTTGATGTGGACACCGCTTATTTGAACTCTGACCTCCAGGAGGAGTTGTACATGTTGCCTCCTCCAGGGTTTGAGAGTGACGTGCCAGGTCAGGTGTGGAAGCTGCACAAGTCGATCTACGGTCTGAAGCAATCAGCTAAAAATTGGAATTCATGTCTTGATTCTGTTTTGAAGAGCCTAGGTTTCAGGAAGAGTCTAGCTGACAGTTGTCTGTATCTCAGAGGTGAAGGAGAACAGCAGGAACTGTTGCTTGTCTATGTTGATGACTTGATCTGCTTAGCAAAGAGCCAGATGCAAGTGCAGAAGTTTGCAAAAGAGCTAGGCAAGAGGTTCAAACTCAAGAATCTAGGTGCAGTGAATGTTTATCTAGGTGTGCAGATAGACAGAACTGAGGATGGAAGTTTTTTGCTCAGTCAGAAAGGCAAGATTGAACATTTGCTTGAGAAGTTCAGAATGTCTGATTGTAAAGGGGTCAGAACACCCATGGAGACAAACTTTGTGAAAGAGTCACAAGTGAAGGACAAAGTAGCGTTTGAGAGTCCTGAAGTGTTTCAGTCAGCGCTAGGGAGTCTGTTGTATTTGTCACAATGGAGCAGACCAGATATTGCTTTTGCAGTCAATTTGCTCAGTAGAGAAGCATCGAAACCTAGCGTGCATGCTTGGAATGGCATTAAGAGAGTGCTTAGGTATTTACAGGAGACCAAAGAGTATTGTTTGGAGATGTCAGCGCAAGGTGAGCCACAACTCACTTGTTTTGCAGATGCTGATTGGGCCAATCAGGAGGACAGGAAGTCAGTGACTGGTTTGGTAGTCAAGTTTGGAAATGCCCTGATTGGTTGGCGGTCGCGCAGGCAAAGCCTAATAGCAATGTCTTCCACGGAAGCCGAATTCTGTGCGTTGTCTGCGACATGCACTGAATTGGAGTACTATAGATGTTTGGTCCAGGAAATCTGGGGTGATTGTAGCCAGCCCATCACTGTTTGGGGCGACAATCAACCATCTTTGAGACTGGCGGAGTCTGGACAGTTCAAGGCCAGAACCAAACACTTAGACATCCGCTTCCGAAACGTATGTCAGAGCATACAGGTAGGCTTGGTGAAGTTGAGGTATTGTCCAAGCCAGGAGAACCTAGCAGATGGGTTCACAAAACCCTTGAGTTTCCAACGGCATGGGGAATTCTGTGAAGGGTTGGTTTTGGGGTAAGTTTGGATACCCGCTATCCCCAGTGTTCAGGTGAGAGGGGGTGTGAGGAGTAACAAGTAACCAAAGAGTTAACTGTGTACTGTAGCACCTGACCACTGAGGAAGATATCATGTTACAGAATGTACCAGAAGTGTTTCTGTATGTATCTGTTGGTTTCGTTTCTGCCTGGGAGACGGTCGCAAGATGTCTGCGCTCTCACCAGGATGTTTGTTATTTTCTCTCTAGAATAAACTTAAGTAGTTATTAGAACACCTTGGACTCTGTGTGTTCTTAAGAGGCTTTTTATCCAACGGCTATACAAGCTTTCGCTGTGTGAGAAGAAGAAGAACTCTGCTGTGTGTGTTTTACTGCCAGCCCGGATCTACGGAAGCAGAGAAGCGCTAGAGAAAGCGCGCTGGGCAGATAATTAGTGGCTCCTAATTGAGTCATAAACAACTCAACGGAGCCCTATACCCGTCACAATGCTTTCACGATACACTGTACTGGGACGTGATCTCACCGCAAAAAAAGCACTTTTCCAGGACTGTGATCCTGAGCAGTGCCCCAAAACATGTATTTTGAGGGCGCTGCCCCCCAAAGTGTTTTTTCGAAGCAGTGGTCCTACAGGGTGCCCCCAAATTGCTTTTGGGGTCACCAAGGCTGAAAAAGCACTTTTGAGGAGCCACACTCTCATGCAGGTCACGTGACTTGTGCAGGAGTGTGGCCCCAGAAGATGGTGTTCCAGTTTCCCCACACACCATGTTGGAGGGTATACAAATGAATTGTGGTGCCTTTTTGTGTCAGGTATGTCCAGGTGAGGAGCTTGGGGTGCTGCTGGACCCTGCCCTTCTTTCTGAGGGGTATGTGGGGGCAGTGGTCAAAGGTAACCCAACAATGCTGACATGGTACTCAGGAAATGGACAGTGAAAAACCTTTTCTTTGGGAACTGTGTACTGATCATTAGGAACAAAAGTGAAAGAGAATAGAAGAGTACAAGCATTTTGTTTTCTCATAAATATATATACAGTCACATTTATTTCAGCACTCATTTTAGAAAGACATAAAACCCACATAATACCACTCTATACCCCTTGAGAATTTCTTATGTTTTTCAGCCCCCAAGATAACCTTATTTCCTAATTGATATGCTAATCACATTAATGTTTGAGCTTTCCAAAATTCTAATTAACAGCTTGCTTTGTCTCCAGCTAATTCACTAAATACTTGTTTCTTAACAAGATTAGAGGAGGTGGATTTCCATTTTAGAACAAAACTGCTATCCTACATAAATCTAACCCAAGTTTAACTGTTTTATACTGAAGTCTTATGCACACTTATCTAGGAGTAAGTTCCATTGCATGTATGAGCATGTACGAGCAGACAGGTATAGGATTGCACTGCTAGCTTCTCCTGAACAAATTATTGTTTTGTTTTTCATTCCTTTATTTAATTCATTTTATATGAAGAACTCAAGTATTACTGCAGCTTCCTGGGTGTTCTGAGAGCTCCAAGTCCCCTCATGGAACTAAATTCTTAGGATCCATGGAGGGGTGAAGAAGAATCCACGAGTTACATAAATACTCTAACTTCTGAAATCTAGCAGGAGGGGGGAGAGATGTCAGTGTATAAACAGGCTCCATACGAAAAATTCACAAAGCAATTACCTAAGTGTATTTAGATTGCTTTAATAAGAGGACTTGCAGTGGAGCAGCCCCCTCTGTTCCAGTCAGCCATGCCCTCCCTCAGAATACTCCATTGCATTTTCCCTCCCATCCACTCCTGTTGAGAAGCCAACAGTTAGCAAGTGAGGACAACCCCCCCCAAAAAAAAACCTCATGGGCTGTTTGAGACGTTTCTTCACCCCTTTAGGCTTTTCTCTTGCCAGATTTTTTGTACTTCTGCAAAAAAAATGTGGTTCTCCTGAGCTAGCTGATACCACCATCCTGTGTATGGGTGCTACTTTGACTTTATAAGCAGTGGCATTCATGTGTGGGCATCAGATATAGAAGTATTTCTGCCCTGCATTCTTATTCAAGCGTTGATGCTTTGATATACCCTGTGCCTCTTCAGTACATAGGGTAGTATTCAACAAAATAATTGTACTAGCAATTAGTGCTACTAAAATGGGATTTCCCCTACCTCTGTGCATGCCCCATGCTGTCCCACAATCTGCTCTGGTAGTTGGGGGAACCCTCAGAACAGATTTAGAGGGTGTATTTAGAGGGAGAATGTTCCATTGAGAAAGGTGTGCTGAGAGAGCTGGTGACTTTGCGTTACACTGTATACAACCCATAACCTCCAGAAATGATTCTCCATGACACCCCAAACCCATCAGTTTAGATTAGTTTTACGAGAATATCGTGCAAGAAACAAAAGAATGAGAATAAAATTCAGACAGAATGTGGCACAAACATTACAAGGGAAGGCCAATAGCCAGAAAGAAAATGGAAGAAAGATAAGTAAACGACCCTGAGAGAAACCGAGGTGAGAGATCGTTAGCATGCTACGAAAGCAAATGATCTTCTTGACATACAGTTCTACATTTCCTACAAAGATTATATAACTATAGACATGAACTCATGTTTTGTTATCAGCTTCACAGGAAAGATTTTTATACCTTATATATAAAACTCAGATATGGCTAACTATTGGGGGCAAAACTATTATCTGCCCCTGTACTTTGTAATAGACAGTGGAGGAGGCTGGCAGAAAGGAAGATTCTTGGTGGTTGTTTTTCTTGTACATCTTTTAAAAACCAAGTTTGGAGATTTCTTTGGAAATGTGAAGTGGTACAGAAGTGATTTAAAGAAACAATTGAACAAATAAACAATACAGTTCAAAGAGGATCAGATGCAGTGCCAACTCTCCTTCCATATCCACCCAGTTGCCCTATCCTAGCATAGACTGGTTGAGCACATGGGACTTTGGGGATAGGTGGAGCTGCTTTTGCATTGTCCTTGAAGAGTCAGGAGCACGGGGACCATACTTGTACACTGTGCGATGCAACACACCAGCACTGCGCTCTCAGTTTTTCCCCCTTCTGAATGGGCATTAAGAGTAGCCAGTCTTTGCTGTATTAGAATACACTGGGATCACTTAACAAACCACTATTTTTTAAATAGCTGTTTATTTGTATTCGACTTTATCCATATTATACTTTGCGTATTCACATATTAATTAAATGAGGGGGGGGAATCAGCTAAAGAAGTTTCAGCAAATCTAGTCCTTCAAAATGGAGAAACAAAGATGATCTTACATTTCTCTAATAAGTCAACTACTTTTTTCTTTACTATAGTCAAGTGATTGTTTTCATTGTTCTTTTCATTTAATCTGTCCTATTCAGTTATGTAAACAAAATATGTACAGACATTCACAGTTAAAATTTAAGATAATTTGCGACCAATACGTTAGTGTAAACAGTATATACAGTAACAAAACATAAATGGTATTCAACATAAACTGGAAAAGTAACTGTAATACAGGTGATCATGTTACTCTACACCAAAAATATTTTTTCACCCACTGATAAGTTCTTGGATACTGATAGCTTTCTTGTAATCAGCAATAGCTTCTTTCATTAAACCCATCTTGCCACGAATATCAGCTCTGAGTTTAAACATCAGGGAATCATACGGCTGAATTGACAGGGCTGTAAGAAGTTAGCATTGTTATTAGTGACTTCTCAGAGTAAATAAGAATAATATGCTAATATTCATCTGAAAGTGCTTGCATAATTTGGATATAGAGAGTTTTTTGTGCAATCATCTTCATATCTACTCAGAAACAAGTCCAGACAAGATAGTCTAAATATTAATTTATTCTATTTTGATATTCAGTCTGCTCATAGGTTCAAAATGCAGATAATTTCTTTTGCTGCCACCTCAAGCGAAAGGCAGGAATGTACCTTGGGGTCCCTTCCAGGATCAGAGCTGGAAAAAAGTACTAGGGGGAGCTAAACCTACCTGGGTCTAGTGTGACATAAGAAGATGAAGGAGGAGACACTAAAAAGCAGTTTGCCCACCTCCAAACACAATTCAAGCCTCATACTGTTGACCAACTATGCATGATTGTGCAGAACCATCTAGATTAAAAGTTTACACTCCCTGCTTCATGCAGCATTTTTGGGGTTGCATAGTTCTGACCATCGGAATCAGAGAGATCACTTACCAGACCATTTTGAAGTTTTGCAATGCCTTTTTAAAAGAAGAGGAAGGTACATAAACTACAGTAGTTCTCTCCTCTCTCTCTCTCTCTCTCTCTCTCTATCTCTCTATCTCTGAGTACTTTTTACCTTTTGAAATGGCTTCCTCAGCTTGCTCATATTCCTGCAATGTACTGTAGAGATTTGCCTTGTTAAAATATATTGCTGCCGAGAAAGGAGAGAGGCAAATTGCCTCCTCAAAATCTGCTTTTGCTTCTTCAAATTTCTTTAACAGCGTATTTGTAATAGCTCGATTTAGGAATGCAGATTCATTTGTTGGATCAAGCATCAGTGCCTTGGAATAATAGTTATCTGCCTAAAAAATGAATAAAATGTATATGCATTTTGAAATTGCTTATTACTTTTGTTTTATAAAATCACTAACAACAACATGAGAAATGCATGAAGAATTTTGTTTTAGGGAAGCCTGGTTGTATTCCAGTCTAGCTGTTTTCTCCAATAATTGCACAATTTGCTCATTCATTCAGACAAACATAATTCCAAACAATTGTATTTTGTTGTTTTCTCTGCCATCCCATTTTTTTTCAGTTGTTGATTTACTGCAAAACTTTATTATTGTTGTTGTTTATTAAATTTCTATACTGCCCTTCATCCAAAGATCACAGGTAGGTTTACAATATAAAACACAAAAATGTGTACCATACTAACAAACAGAAACAGTACCCCCTACACTTTAAACTTCCACTACAGCTGCAGAATAGTAGTATCAGGTGTGAACTGACTGCAGTACTATTGTTTCACCTGGGGCAAAGGAATAGTCTGTTTGAGTCGAGCCATGACTACTTCCACTTTTACGAAATAACAGAACTGTATTTTATATTGCTTTTGATATGTTCTTAATATTATTTCACATGTGGTCATTTTGTAAAAGGTTTTTTGCAGTATTTCACTTCAAAACTGCTTAAATGTGAAGCAATTAATAAATTATAGAAACAAACAAATAATCCATTGGCAGTACTTTTGATGACAAAAAATAATTATTATTTCTTTTCAGCAGTGAACTTTTCTGGACTTCCAAAAAAACACATAGAGGAAAGGACTATCAGTTTCACCTGCTGCATCTATAGCAATGCTGACATGCACAAATTGCCTTTTTGGAGAAGAAGGAAAGTCAACAGTAACAATGGTGGTAAGCAGTATGAACGCTGCCTTTCCTTCTAAGACTGCCTTCCCTTTGCATGGATGCTCTATAATACATAAGCATTACTGAACAGGGTTGGTCCTATGATAATGCTTGCAAAAAATGCATTGCTATCTACAACGCATTCTGATATATTTGGTTACTAAGTTACTCAGTGGATCAGAAGTTCGCTCAATTTCTCATTATTTTTCGGAAATTTAAAACGCAGAACAGTAAAGAACATTTCATAAGACTTTCTGATATCTAGCATTCTATTTGTCCCATGCTCTATTACAAAGGTATACATTAGAGTACCATTGTCAGCTGTCATTTCTAACTTGAAAGATGCTAATTATAGCTACATGAGTATATTCATTTAATATCTGGGAATGGCCTTTTTGTCACAAAAACAGCTATTTCAGGCATGCAAAATTTTAAGTACTGTGCAATAATCCTACATAAATCCCAATGCGTGGTATGAACACATCCAAGCAGATACACGATCCTGCAGCCTTGCATTTGCTGTTTCCTCCTACGCTTGCTGTTGCTATTGATGTTGTTGACAGTTCAGTAAACAAGAGCACTGCTGTAGGGCAAACAACTACAGTACCCAGTACCTGTCAGGGGACCACCAGGGGTCAGCAGGGAGCCCAGCAGGATGGTGCAAGGGCTCCGAGACGCTGCTGCTTCAGAGCCTCGCTTTGAAGGTGGTGATGAGGCTCTCGCAGCGGAGGAGAGCTCAGGGGGATGCTGATAGCTCACAGTAGCAGTGGGGAAGGTCTGAAGCAGGGGTTCCCAAACTACGGCCCGGGGGCCACATACGCCCCGAAGGCCTCTTTTATCCGGACCGTGCTCTTACTGGCACGGCACGGCTGCCCACTTCTGGGCCTGAAAAAGCGCAGGAAATAGCTTGCGCACATGTGCTAGCGCCATTTCCGGCGTACTTTCGCCCACTTCTGGGCCTGAAAAAGCCCCGGAAATGGCTTGTGCACATATGCTAGCGTCATTTCCAGCGTACTTCCACCCACTTCTGGGCCTCAAAAAGTGCCAGAAATGGCTTGCGTGCATGTGCTAGCATGATTTCCGGCGTACTTTCGCCCACTTCTGGGCCTGAAAAAGCCCCGGAAATGGCTTGCGCACATAGGCTAGCGTCATTTCCAGCGTACTTCCACCCACTTCTGGGCCTGAAAAAGTGCCAGAAATGGCTTGCACGCATGTGCTAGCGTAATTTCCGGCGTACTTTCGCCCACTTCTGGGCCTGAAAAAGCCCCGGAAATGGCTTGCGCACATAGGCTAGCGTCATTTCCAGCCTACTTCCACCCACTTCTGGGCCTGAAAAAGCCCCGGAAATGGCTTGCGCACATAGGCTAGCGTCATTTCCAGCGTACTTCCACCCACTTCTGGGCCTGAAAAAGTGCCAGAAATGGCTTGCACGCATGTGCTAGCGTAATTTCCGGCGTACTTTCGCCCACTTCTGGGCCTGAAAAAGCCCCGGAAATGGCTTGCGCACATAGGCTAGCGTCATTTCCAGCCTACTTCCACCCACTTCTGGGCCTGAAAAAGTGCCAGAAATGGCTTGCACGCATGTGCTAGCGTAATTTCCGGCGTACTTTCGCCCACTTCTGGGCCTGAAAAAGCCCCGGAAATGGCTTGCGCACATATGCTAGCATTATTTCCAGCGTACTTCCGTGTCTGAGAGGCCCATGCACATGCTGCGCATTCCCACGCGTTCCCACGCCCTCTGGTCCGTCGCGCGAACGGCGCTGCAGGCACCGGCCCGAAGCCGGGTAAGTTTGGGGACCCTGGTCTGAAGTGTCGGACCTGAGCGCTGTGGAGGGAGAACTGTCAGAGACCAGAGAACCAGCTCCACAGTTGAGGAGTTATGAGGGGGAAGGGAACGTCCCCGCCCCTTCACCCCAGGAGCGCAGGGGGGGACAAACGCCGGGAAGAAAAGCAGAAGCTGAGGGGCTCCCAAGTTCCTTTGTTGGCGCCAATCTAGACGTGCACCACTTCCGGATTCTGACTTGGACTAGACGGTCATGGTCATTATTGCTCTGTCTTGTACATATGTATATAATAAAACTCTGTTTTTTTAAAAAAAAAACAGTTACGGAGTTTGGAGCGTGTTACTCGTGAGAAGGCAACACAGTACCCTTACAGTACCCCACAGTACTGCCAGATGGGGGAAGTGCCTTAGACTCTAGCATAGTTCTCCCTTCTGCCTCCACCCCAAAACCTGAACAGAGTGACCTTTCTACTCAGTCTGAAAAATCAGGATGTGAGTCACCCGTCCTTGAGCTTTAAGACAAAAATGCTGTTTAAGGATTGTTCTAAAAAATCTTCTACTAACTGAAATCATGCAAGCAAACCATTCCAAGGAAAAGAGTTCAGGAAAATTAGCGTGCACAGAATCAAATACAGACCTGTGAAAACTGCCTGTTGAGAAAGTAGATATTTGCTGCATTGAAATATGCCAAAGCATAGCTGGGGTCAATGGAGATAGCTTGCTGATAATCTTTCATGGCACAGTTTAAATATCCCATAAACTGGTTAATGACACCTCGATTAGTAAGCAGCTCTGCACTTGTAGTTACCTGAAATACAGTCAACATAAATAAAATTGTAGGAATAGAACTCATAAAGGACACAGTTGTTAGAAATAGACAGTAATATCTTGATCTTTACAGTTACCTTCAAATTATGATCTAAAAGCAGAGATGTTTATACACAACAGCAGAGTAGAGAAATGCATGAGAATGAACTTAGAAGTGCAAACTAAACTTGGAAACCCACCCAGGCATAGAGTACACTTGTTGAAATGGCTAATAGCCATGATGGGCATAACATTTCCCCATGTCATTGGTGCCTACATGCACCGTGACCACTGACTCCTCCCCAGCACTATCTACCATGCTATCTAGGCAACTGGCAACATCTGCAAACTTCATGCCATACAGACCCTGTGGTCTGGATGCCCACCACATCCACAATCAGTGCTTTTTTTCTTTTAAAAAATGTTTAGGGGTACTCTCATTTTCCTACTCATATTGAAATACTGCCCCTCAATGAGGCCAAACTTAGATTCACAAAATGTTTAGGGGTATGCGTACCCCTGTGTACCCCCAGAAAAAAGCACTGTCTACAATTATCTATATTCTTAATAATCATATATCACCCACTGCCATGATCCATCCATCCACCAGAGAAGTATCTTTGGCACAAGAGGATAGATGTTTCTCCCCCAAGGAATGGATCCCTTCTAAGAGAATGTTTCCCTCTTCCTAAAGGTGGACACTCTCCTTCACCAAGACCCTCAATCTCCCTGGCAGCTACGATATCCCTAAGCCCTCCTCCTCCACTCTCTTTGCCCCTCTTGCCTTTTACAGCATGAAATGGAAATGGGCACTATGAAATGCTGTGGCAGCTGCAGTTAAGAAAACTAACTTAAGAGAGAGAAGTCAACTCTCTCACACATGAGCAGTAAAAAGAATGTTGCAGAATTGCCCTGAGAACCTGGGGAAATCGGGACCCGCAACCCATCGCATACATGTCTTGTATGCCAGCCTGTGAAAGGCTGAGTGCATATGAGTAACTGTCAAAGATAAGGAGCAAATTAAAAGCAAATTGGAGATACTGTGGAAAGACAGAGTTCACATGAAGGGTATAAATTACAAGCAAGGAAGGACACTGCAAATGATCAGTAACAGATCAAATATTTACCTTGAGTGCAGCATTTGTATCTTGAAAGGCAGCAAAGGTATCGCCCATCTGAAGAGAGACTACAGCTCGCCCATCATAAGCAATGTGACACTTGGGATCGATATAAAGAACTGCTGAAAACTGGGCCCAAGCTTTCTTAAACTTTCCAAGAGCCTACAATAATTTAACATAACCAGTAACAAAATCAGACATAGTTAAAAAAAACAAAACCTCTCACCTCTTTATAAATGTGCCTAGAACAACCAACATCAAACTGGTCCCCTCAAGATATTTTGGACTACATCTTCCATCATCCTGAACCAGTAGGTAATCAGTAAAAGAAGTCCAGAAAATGAACCCTGAATTGTCATCTTATAATCAGGTTTTAATGAAGTAAAATACATGTTACAATTCTAAATAGTTTGATTTTATCCAGTAAAACCAATCCTGTGTTGTTCTCAGGCTCATTATCCATTATGTACTGGAGAAAGTGAAAACCTGCAAATGTCATGGGCACAGAAATCCAAATGTCTGGAGCTCTGCCAGTCTGGAACTCTGCCAGCCTTTGCTGGCCATCACCTGCAGAGTGATGCAAACATCACCTGCTGAGTGATGCCAACCAACATCACTCTGTTGGTGCCAACCTCCTTCTGGATAGCGTACTCCAATCTCCCTTTGTGTTGGTCTTGCAACAAACATGTGGGCAGCATGCACTGCTGGCAGGATCTCTCCTGACAGCAGCCAGTGTGGAGCACTGAAAAAAGAAGTTCCAACAGAGGAGCTGAGCCACCTTGGTACCTGTTGGATCCCAAACAAGCCCCACTGCTATCAGGTGATGGCACTAGGCCCAATTTGCACCCAATCACCATGGAGCTTCAGGATGATGCACCAATCTGCCTCCTCTCCCCCACCCCATTGCTCTGCATTGCCCTACCTACTGGTTGGGGGCCAGTTTTAGAACTGTTCACGAACTGTACAATTATATGCATGTTACAAAGAAGCATGTGAAGCTGTTACAGAAGCTTGTGAAGACTGAAAACACTACTTGCCATGTAGGTATTTGTTGGAAGTATATGGACAAAACTGCCCAAAGGCTGTAAAGCTACCGGTAGTTCCTAATTTAAATGAGTATTATTTCAAAACAATGTGTAGAGAGCTGCTTTATGACAAACCACAATAGCAATACAGTTAACTATATGAATTGCAAAGAAAAAATAATTTGTAATTTCCTTTTTCATATCTCTGTTAATGCAAAACTATTCCAATCAGTTGACCAGTGTATTGTGCAAGCGTTTCAGAGCAAAGGGTTTCATTTTAGGACTAACACATCAACATTTCCACTAGCTTGCATCCATAATTGTTCTTCCATTTGTGGAAAGGTTTCTTCCATTCATAAAAGGATCTTTGATCCAGCAGAGACCCCAACTGGTGGAAAGCGGGGATGGAGTTATTTTCTCCAATCCTGCCTTCCCACTGCAGCACCCACTTACACCTTTCTGGAGGGCTATGTAGCTCAGAGCAGATTTCCAAGGAGCCTAGGGAGTGGCAGGAACAATTAGTGAAAACTGCCCCCCCCTCTGTCAGCAGGAGTACCCCATGAGCCAAGTGCCATGCACGGAATATGTAGAAGCTCCTCCTCATATTTTGGACACTTACTGAAATAGATAGCCATGTTTTAATTGCAGTGCCACTATCTCAGTAGGACCAATCTTCTATAGTAATGTCTCATACCTCTATGAGTCTGCCAGTCTTTCTCCTTAACCACTTTGCCAGTGCTGTGACAAAGGGTGCTAGTCTGGACTTTATAACATGGTTTATTTTTAGGGATCACAGTTGTAAATTTCCTGCCTAAAGCCCATATACTCTGTCTCTCATTTCTGTGTAAGAAACCAATTTTTCTACTTCCTGATGTGACAGGTTATTTATTAGGCAAAAGGGTTTAAGGTATACACACATTTTAAATGGACACATGTCCTGACCTCACACAGAAGGCGATCCATATACAGGGTGGTACACCTCGTGACATTCCAGCAGGATAAAGCTGAGAAGTATGGGAAGTTACAGGTTGCACTACAGGAACTGTGGGAAACAGCTCCTACTCTGCTTCTTTTCCCTATGAATTTCATAGGGAAATAGTACTGCTTTCTATTATTGATCTCCAACAGTTAAGAGTGCTGTGTACGATAGGCACAGGTCTTACATAAATCAGAGGGCATCAGTTCTTCTTACTGGTTAAAAATAAACTTAATCTAGGTATGAGAAATGGAAATAAATGACCTACAATCACACTTATATATGCTGGTTATTTTATCCTTAAGAAAAGTGTTTAAATCTTTAATGTTTATTATGTATTTTAAGTGAACGCCCTAAATTGTCAGAGGAAGTTTAAGGTTGCTGAGTGCAGTCAAATATTATAAAGACACAGTTACCAATACATTACCTGCAAACTGTAGCCTGCACAAAGTCTGGCCTTTATGCACAATGGATTCAGATGTATTGCTCTTGCAAAATCTTTCTGGGCTTGTCTAGTACCTTTCTCATGACCATATTCTAGATATGAATTTCCTCGTCCAATATAGCCATCCAGAGAAAAAGGATCTATTTCAATAACCTTTGAAAATGCCTCCACAGCTTCTTCATATTTCTGAAGTCTGAAAATAAATATACATTAGAAATTAAGTGTTTTATTAGCAACATTTGACATTATATACTTTAAAATGAGTGAACAAGCAATGGTGCAGAAACCAGGACCACAAATATAATTTGTAGCCAAAACATCCCTCTCTTTTTTGTATAATGCATTCTCACATGGTTTATTTTGTCATGGTTTATAGTATTTATTTCACCATCTATATTACTTTTTCAAGCATGAATCACATATTGTGCTGATCATGTGAACTTGTTCAGAAGCAGACCAAAGCAGCATTTTTCTTATTGTAAATATCCTGTTCTGGATATGGGGGCAGATTAGAACTTTGACTTTAAAATCTGATCTATGTGCTGTTCAGGCTCTTACCACCCACCACCATCTGACTGATCTCCTTTGTCTTCAATGGGAAGCTTCTCTGAGACTTGGTGGGGGAAGCTGAGCATGAAGGGCTAAGATTCCTCATATACTATACAGTCCAACCTGAAATGGAGGGTGCTTCCTGATTGCTGTTCCTTTTAATTAACTAAACTTTCTGTAGAGGTGGGGAGCCCTTTGAGGAAACAAGCTCCAAATCTCCGTCTCCCCTTTGCACCCTATCCAGAGTGGAAGAGGGGTTGGAGAATAGCTGCTCTTTTCACACACTTTCTGTGCCCTTCCTGAACTGCAATGCAGACTAGAGCATCCCCACTCTGGTTTGACCAGCCCTGGAGAAAAGGCAATGGTGGGGGAACAGCCTCCAGTAATTTTTGCACTGCTGCCACTGCCCAGCTAACATGCTAAGAAGTTTCCACACTGATCTGGTCCTAGGTGAAAAGCCTGTGGGAAAGAGCAGAGCTCCAGGGCTTAAGAACTAAAAGCATACAAGAAAACCATTCAACCTCTTGCTCAGGAAACCACCCATTGCAATTGAAATGTTCCTCAACTTCAGCTTTGCCAACTCTTATTGTAAACCGTGACATCAAAACATTTATTCTAAATTCCTACTGTTTGGTATTATTACCTATGACAGCAGTGTCCAATATTTTGAAATAGTTTACCGTCTCTTGGTTTACTCAGTGCTACTTCTGCAAAGTCCTAAAAACAGAGAAAGAAAATACTTGTGATGCACCCAGCACTGACGTCACAGGCACCATCCAATAAGTGCCTATAATGCTAGCACATTGCTCATATCCACAGCTGTGAGTGGAAACCAACATTTTCTGAGAAAAAAGGAAAGTTTTTAAATTTTATTTTAAGTATGTATATCCCATCATTAATCCAGAGATCTCAGTGCAGGGAACAGTAAGTCTGCAATAAATAACAGCAATTAAAACATGACACAAAGACCAGATATAAAGCAACTAACTCAGCATAAAATCAGCCACAGCCCCCAAACATCTTTGTAAACAGACAGGTTTTAGACTGTTATTAGAATAACATCAGTCCAGACATGCAAATCCATCAAGAACAAGTCATTCACCCAGTTCCCTGATATAGGAAACATCTAACCAGAGCATTTCCAGTCCAGATTCAGCTTCCAATTACTAGACCCCACAAACCAATTTACATGGGGCTGAGTAGAAGCCACACACTTCCCACCCTCTGGAATTGTCCCTTTGGTTAGGACTGGAACCATCACACCACTGTGGCTATCACCCTCAGTACATAAAGTCATTCCAATAAAATGCAGATCTAGGAGAATCAGCAGAGCTGCACTCTCTCATCTCACTACAGAAAGAAGTCGTCCATCAGGGAGACCAAAGCCAAACTGGGACCTAAAGACAGAATGAAGTGAATCTAGATAAACAGCCGTCACCAAGAATATCTGAAGCTGACTGGTCACCACCCTCTTGAGTGCCTAAGCAACTAAGCTTTATTCAGAATAGACCTACTGAAAGTAACAGGACATGACTAAGTTAGGTCTGTACCTCTAGTGCATTAGCATGTTGCTTCAAATCTGCATAGAGTAAGGCACGGTTGATCAACACTTTCAGAACAATGTCCTTGCTGGCCTCAAGAAGAAGAACAATCCCATAATCTTTCAAAGCCTGTAAAAATACACACAGTAACTGGTAAATAGTGCAAAATATGGAATCTCATTATCCTGTATAAAGACATTCTAATCTCTCCATCTGAAATTACCTGTTTGCTTTTCAAAGAAATAAAGCAGGGTTGAGAAGCCTGTGGCCCTCCAGATGGTACTGAGTGAGCTACAACTCCAACCCTTCCTGACCATTAGCCATGCGGACTGTGGCTGATGGGAGCCAACAAATTCTGAAGGGTCAGATGTTCCCCATTCCTGGAATAAAGGCTTGAGAAATGTAGCTTATCCTATATAATAATGTCCAAGTTGTCCCTGCGTCCAGTTGTCCCGTGTGTCCCTGGGGTACTGCGCATGTACCCCAGAGACACAGGGATTGGACGGAGGGACAACGGCCAACCGCCGCTCCACCAACTGCCGCTCCGAAGCCCAGTCTCATGCTGGAGGTGCGCGGCGAGGCGGCGGGGGAAAGAAGCGCTCCCCCCGGCAGCCTTGCCGCGCACCTCCGGCATGGGACGGCGCTTCCTCGGCCGAAGTGGCAGCGGGCGCCGAGGAAAGCCGGCTTTGGCTTGGCGGCGGCGGGAAGAAGAGGAGGAATTCCTCCTCTTTTTCCCGCCGCCGCCAAGCCAGTCCCCAAGCCGAAGTGCGGCGCGGCGGGGGCTTTTCGCCGTTTGCCTTCCCGGAGCGAAGGGGGAGGCAAACGGCGAAAAGCACCCGCCGCGCCGCACTTCGGCTCGGGGACTGGCTTGGCGTGCGCGGCGAGGCGGGGGGGGAGAAGCGCTCCTCCCCCCCGCCGCCTCGGCACGCAGCGCCGGCATGGGACGGAGTTTCGGAGAAGGTCTCCGAAGCCCCGTCTCATGCGGGAGGTGCGCGGTGAGGCGGCGGGGGGGGAGAAGCGCTCCTCCCCCCCGCCGCCTCACCAGGCAGCGCCGACATGGGAAACAGTTAAGACCAGTGATGTGGGTTTTGTGGGGGAATTTCCTATGCAAATTAGCATATTTAGGGTAATTTGTGCATAGGAAATTTTTCAGTGTGCATGTTTAGGAAACAAGGCCAAAAACTTTGAAACCTCTAAGCTTGCCTAATATTTTATTTGCAACTGGCATCCATACATTTAACTAATAAACTTATGAAACAGAAAGATTTCCATGGAAAAATAAAACATTGGGAAATGAGCATTTTGGAAAAAATTACATCCCACATCACTGGTTAGAATATTCATACACTAATAGGCTTGGGATATAAATACTGAAAATGCAAGAAAAAGCAACTGGCACTTTTTGCTATCAAATATTGGCATCATGGGGACGTTGGTGGCGCTGTGGTCTAATCCACAGAGCCTAGGGTTTGCCAATCAGAAGTTGGCGGTTCAAATCCCCGCAACAGGGTGAAGTCCCGTTGTTCGGTCCCTGCTCCTGCCAAACTAGCAGTTCAAAAGCACATCAAAGTGCAAGTAGATAAATAGGTACCGCTCCAGCGGGAAGGTAAACGGCGTTTCTGTGCGCTGCTCTGGTTCACCAGAAGCTGCTTAGTCATGCTGGCCACATGACCCAGAGGCTTTACGCTGGCTCCCTCGGCCAGTAAAGCGAGATGAGCGCCGCAACCCCAGAGTCGTCAGCGAGTGGACCTAACGGACAGGGGTCCCTTTACCTTTACCTTATTGGCATCATGACAACAACAAAGCTAAAATCATCACAGAAAGATAGAACAACCACTTGTCATTTGCCATATTGAATGTGCTTTTGCAGTCATCTATTCACATCACAGTGGGTTCTTAAGGTGTGCAAGGGTCTGTCAACGTGATGCTATAAATTCATGAAATCATAGAATAGCCTTTCCCCAACTTGGTGCCCTTCATCTGTTGTAGCAAGTAACTCCCCTAATCTCTGAGCATTGACTATGCTATCTGAGGCTGATGCCATGTTGGGGAAAGCTACCACGGGGATTCAAATGCAGAGGCCGTTACCAACAAAGTACAGTGGTGCCTTGCAGGGTGAATTTAATTCGTTCCACGAGTCAATTCGTTTTGCAAAAAATTCATCTTGCGAATCGCAGTTTCCCATAGGAATGCATTGAAATTTCTTTTTTTGCCCATAGGAACGGATTAATTAAATTCGTCTTGCAAGTCACCATCAGATCGCAAGACGCATTCGTCTTGCGAAAAAATCGTCTTGCAGGGCATTCGTCTTGCAAGGTACCACTGTAACAGTGTGAAGCTCCCCTTCCACCTAAAGGGAATGGGAATAAGAGCTCAATGCAAATGCTACAATGTACACAGAACTCTAGACTGAAGGTAGTAAACACAGTAAACACAGTTGTAAACACAGCAAATGTCAAATGTCATAAATTGGAAAAAGGCATGATAATTAAAAATAAAAGCAGGACATTCAGATTCAGAAATAGAGGTAAAGCAATTGAAAAGTATTATGTGACTGCTCTTTAAAAAAGAAACATACATTTTTGCTGTCCTTCAAGCAGTGGTAAGAAAGTGCTCTATTGTAATATGCCAAGATGCAAACATTGTCTAGGTTTATAGCTTTACTTAAATCTTCAACAGCATGTTTGTAAGTCTGCAGGAAAAAATGACATAGCATTAGTCATATTACCTAAAATATCAAATAATCTATATAAATGAATATCACTACACATTCATCTATATGTAATCCTGTGTTGGCAGGTTTCTATTGATATTTGTTGCAATTATAAAATTATGAAGGTGAAAACAGCAGAGAGAATTTTTCTCTTTCATAATACAAATGGTCATTCAGTGAAGTTAGCTGGCAGGAGATTAAGGACAACATTTCTTCACACAAGGCATAATTAATTCATGGACTTCACCACCATAAGACATAGTGATAGCCAGCAGGTTATAGAGCTTTAAAAATAGTTAGATATAAAAATAGATATAAGAGGCAGAACAGATCTAATCAAGCCTATTAATCAAGCTTTTAAATGGAAGCTTGATATTCAAAGGCAGAATACATATATGTTACCTGATGCTGGGAACAGAGAATGACCATCACCTATTGCCTGCTTGTAGTGGCATGTGTCTCCTGTTTGAATCAAAGCAGATTTTTGTCTGATCCAGCAAGGCAATTCTTTTGGAAAAAGTACCCTGAGATTTTCAGGGTTTGGACAGATGAAAGGGGCAGAAGTTTATAAGCTTCACAGGGCTCTTTTCTTTTACAGTATTACCTCACCTATATTATCTCATATTGTCTCCCTACCAATGTTATAGTTATAATTATAGTTATTTTTAAACAAACGAACACTTTGTTTCTTATAAGTGGCAATTATTATTAAACTATGGGAGGAATTCAACATTATACTCATGTGATTGTTGTGTCAGAGCAAGCATTTTGGCTTGGCAAAGAAATGAATCCCTCTCTCCTCCTGCCCCCCATGCACTGTTTTGGGGATTCCCCCCCCCCAAAAAAAATGAACCAATTTCAGGGGAACAAGCAGCAGGGGTGGGGACTTGTTGTGCAAGGGGAAACCGGGCTTCTATTGACATTGAATCCCACCCTATATTTCAAAAATATGTTAGTTAAGGCTGATTACTACATTGGTCCCCTTCATGGATCAATGCCTTGTCGTGGCGAAGGGGCTTGAATAACTCAGAGAAGCTATGAGCTATGCCATGCAGGGCCACCCAAGATGGACAGGTCATAGTGGAGAGTTTTGACTAAACGTGATCCACCTGGAGAAGGAACTGGCAAGCCACTCCAGTAACCCTGCCAAGAAAACTCCATGGACAAAGACAACAGGCATATAAAAGTTATGACGCTGGAAGATGAGCCCCTCAGGTCGGAAGGCGTCCAACATGCTACTGAGGAAGAGCGGAGGACAAGTACAAGTAGATTCAGAGCTGATGAAGCGGCTGGGCCAAAGCCGAAAGGACGCTCAGTTGCGGATATGCCTGGAAGCGAAAGGAAAGTCCGATGCTGTAAAGAAAAATATTGCATAGGAACCTGGAATGTAAGAACCATGAATGGAGGTAAGCTGGATGTGGTCAAAAATGAGATGACAAGAATAAATATCGACATCCTGGGCATCAGTGAACTAAAATGGAAGGGAATGGGCGAATTCAGTTCGGATGACTATCATATCTACTACTGTGGGCAAGAATCCCGTAGTAGAAATGGAGTGGCCCTCATAGTCAACAAAAGAGTGGCAAAAGCTGTAATGGGATGCAATCTCAAAAATGACAGAATGATCTCGATACGAATCCAAGGCAGACCTTTTAACATCACAGTAATCCAAGTTTATGCACCAACTACCGGTGCTGAAGAAAGTGAAATTGACCAATTCTATGAAGACCTACAACATTCTGCTCATCTTCTTAAATGAGCAATGCAAAGAAATAGAGGAAAACAATAGAATGGGGAAAACCAGAGATCTGTTCAAGAAAATTGGAGATATGAAAGGAACATTTCGTACAAAGATTACCATAATCAAGGACAAAAGTGGTAAGGACCTAACAGAAGCAGAAGACATCAAGAAGAGGTGGCAAGAATACACAGAGGAATTATACCAGAAAGATATGGAGGTCTCGTACACCCCAGGTAGTGTGGTTGCTGACCTTGAGCCAGACATCTTGGAGAGTGAAGTCAAATGGGCCTTAGAAAGCACTGCTAATAACAAGGCCAGTGGAAGTGATGATATTCCAGCTGAACTATTTAAAATTTTAAAAGATGATGCTGTTAAGGTGCTACACCCAATATGCCAGCAAGTTTGGAAAACTCAGCAATGGCCAGAGGATTGGAGAAGATCAGTCTACATCCCAATTCCAAAGAAGGGCAGTGCCAAAGAATGCTCCAACTACCGCACAATTGCGCTCATTTCACACGCTAGCAAGGTTATGCTTAAAATTCTACAAGGCAGGCTTAGGCAGTATGTGGACCGAGAACTCCCAGAAGTGCAAGCTGGATTTCGAAAGGGCAGAGGAACCAGAGACCAAATAGCAAACATGCGCTGGATTATGGAGAAAGCTAGAGAGTTCCAGAAAAACGTCTACTTCTGCTTCATTGACTATGCAAAAGCCTTTGACTGTGTCGACCACAGCAAACTATGGCAAGTTCTTAAAGAAATGGGAGTGCCTGATCACCTCATCTGTCTCCTGAGAAATCTCTATGTGGGACAAGAAGCTACAGTTAGAACTGGATATGGAACAACTGATTGGTTCAAAATTGGGAAAGGAGTACGACAAGGTTGTATATTGTCTCCCTGCTTATTTAACTTATATGCAGAATTCATCATGCGAAAGGCTGGACTACATGAATCCCAAGCCGGAATTAAGATTGCCGGAAGATATATCAACAACCTCAGATATGCAGATGACACAACCTTGATGGCAGAAAGCGAGGAGGAATTAAAGAACCTTTTAATGAGGGTGAAAGAGGAGAGCGCAAAATATGGTCTGAAGCTCAACATCAAAAAAACCAAGATCATGGCCACTGGTCCCATCACCTCCTGGCAAATAGAAGGGGAAGAAATGGAGGCAGTGAGAGATTTTACTTTCTTGGGCTCCTTGATCACTGCAGATGGTGACAGCAGTCACGAAATTAAAAGACGCCTGCTTCTTGGGAGAAAAGCAATGACAAACCTAGACAGCATCTTAAAAAGCAGAGACATCACCTTGCCGACAAAGGTCCGTCTAGTTAAAGCTATGGTTTTCCCAGTAGTGATGTATGGAAGTGAGAGCTGGACCATAAAGAAGGCTGATCGCCGAAGAATTGATGCTTTTGAATTATGGTGCTGGAGGAGACTCTTGAGAGTCCCATGGACTGCTAGAAGATCAAACCTATCAATTCTTAAGGAAATCAGCCCTGAGTGCTCCCTGGAAGGACAGATCGTGAAGCTGAGGCTCCAATACTTTGGCCACCTCATGAGAAGAGAAGAATCCTTGGAAAAGACCCTGATGTTGGGAAAGATTGAGGGCACTAGGAGAAGGGGACGACAGAGGACGAGATGGTTGGACAGTGTTCTCGAAGCTACGAACATGAGTTTGACCAAATTGCGGGAGGCAGTGGAAGACAGGAGTGCCTGGCGTGCTATGGTCCATGGGGTGACGAAGAGTCGGACACGACTAAACGACTAAACAACAACAACTACATTGGTGTGTTAATCATAGGTTTTTGATTCTTTTAAAAAAATGAGCAGCAGTGTACTCCAGACATCTGTCTTTACCTGCAAGAGGCAACATACTTCATCACAAAAAAATTAAGATAACATTTTTACCCTGTTATAAAATTTCAGTGCTCCTCTATAAAGATAGGCTCTCACGCTTCTAGGCTGAATTCTGAGGGCTTCGTTGCAATTCATTATTCCCTTGGAGAATCTTCCTTTGCATCCATAGTAAGCAGCACGACTTAAATATGCCTTTACAAAAGAAGACAAATGCATATTTCTGAAGGAAACAAACATCAACAGGCCCAGTACCAGACATTATGCTGCCTGAGATGGCTAGTAATTCTGCTGCTGCTCAGTCTTCTTTGTGGTGCTAGTGAAGCAAACATCATCATCCTCTTTCACCCTGCCATCTCCTCATTCCTGCTCCTCCTGTTACCTCGCTTTGTTTGTTTGTTTGTTTGTTTGTTTGTTTTGTTTTCCTAGAAGTTTTTCCACTCACCTTGCTCTGAGAAAGAGCCAAGGGGGATCTTCAGAGTAAAGTCCTAAAAGTGAGGTGGCCTGGGTTACAAATCACTTTAAAAATTCTAAATTTAAAACAGCATTTCTGGTTCCAGTGGCAAACTACAGCACCAGTTTAGGCAATCTTCTGGTTACCTTGTCCAGAAGGCCTCACTCTGCAGAAGGACCCTTTTGCATGAGTACCTGGCAATAGATGGTAAATAGGAATGTAACAGAGGCCTGGCTTGCATGCTAATGAATGCTTCTTACTATATAGACACAGAATGCCCACACAGAGATGTACGTGTTTGGATAGGTAGGGGTGTGGCTAATGAAAATTCAGCCCACACCATTGGCCCTGGTATACCACGAAGTAAATTTAATGAAGACGAACTAGAATCAACTTTTCCAGGGATTTGCAATCTACTATTTTTATTGCTAAATGTAGAACATTGAGATAAGCTAAGCTCTATTTCAGTGTCTTCAAAAATCAAATTTTCAGCATTACCTGAAAATGGTCTGGTTGAATAGCAAGTGTTTTGTTAAAATCTAATATGCACTTAGGTTGATGGAGCTGCATTCTGCAAAGCCCTCGCTGATAGTATGCATCTGCAAAACGTGGATATAGCTTGACAGCAGAAGTAAAAGCTTCACAGGCCTAAAAATACAATAAAGGTAGTATTACTAAATATTGCCCTTTCTAATATATTGTCAAGAATACTCCTCAAGAGGCCCAGACAGTATCTGTTGTTATATGAGGTAGTAATTTTTTTAGATATTACCAAATTGGCCGCATATTAACAAAACAGAAGTTAAATGTCTTATTAAGACTTGTGTCTCCTACCCCCCACATTGTTCTGGGGGATCTGCTGACCCTCCAAAGCAGATCCGATGGAGGTGCACAGGGAAGAGGAGAGGATGGAAAGCCCTGTTGTGCCAAAGGGAGTCCTTGCATTGGCTTCTCCTCGCAGAACAAGGTCGCTAAATCTCGCCCTTAGTCTCTGTGCCTAGGTTGGCACTATCCTAAGAAGTGTGACTGAAGTGCTACTGCCCCATGGGAATAGCCCTCAAGTAATCCCCTTCCCTTCAAATTACTTTGACTGACATGTCTAAGCAAAATTTAATACAGTTTTGGATTTTCAACAAACCATTGAAGAGTATCCCAAAGCTCAATCATTTCAACTCCACAATCAAAACTTTTGTGTACAATGTTTAAAACCAAAATGCCATAACACTTAAGAAATATGTACCTGTAATAAGGAGACTTGCTCCATATAGCACTGGCCAATAAAAAAATTTATTTCTGCAGCCTCAAATGTACTAGGTGTAGATCTTGCAATATCAGTCAGCAGCTTCAATGCTTGTTTAAAACTGGCTACAGCATCCTGTAATAAAAAGTAAGTGTAAAATATAGTTAACTGATGTTTGCAATCCCAGTCTTGAGAGTGATTCTATGCACACTTACTTGGGAGTAAGTTCTATTGAAATCATTTTGACTTACTTTTGAGTAGACATGCATAGGTTTGCCACATTCTTAAATACTGTACGTACTGCCACAAAGAAGACTATGTAATATAGCTCTTTTTTGGCACCAAGGAAAGGGGGTCTAAGGTTATCCCGGTAATGAAAGCTGGATAGAAATACAAACTTAATGAGTTGAATACATAGCCAGAAGGACTGATTTAGTTGCAGCCAATTGTCATGTGTCATGCACTAGGCTGCCCAATTTTTTAAAAAATCCCTTTTTACTTCTGCACAGCAAGTAATGATCTAAAACTTGGCCTGCTTTCTTCTGGCACCTTGAATCCAAAGAGTAATTGCCATTATTTTTCTACATATTTATCAAGTAGGCCCTAGTAAATGTAATCTTCCCAAGTACTGGTGACACCTGCAGTAGTACATGGGAAGATTCCATTTTTGAGGGTTTATTTTGGCTTCACAGACCACCAGATATCAGAGAAGCATAGCTTGCTGCCACGGCCAGAGTTAGAGAAGCATCATTAACCCCCAAGTAGGGTGGAAGAAGGTATGGAGAAGGCTAGGGGAGATGAGGTTAAAAAGGAGGTTTTCTCTAGTTCAGATTGAAGTCCAAGACTGATAAAAAAATATAGGGATCATACACAGAGGCCAGTGAGATTAAATGAGCTCCTGACAAATTAACCACTGAGTGGCAAAGACAGCAGAAAACGGACAAACCAGCACGATGCTCTGTCCCAGCAGAAAACAGCAAAGAGGAATAGAGATTTAATAAGAAATGAAATAGTCACCAGAACCCATGCAGAATTCTATCAGCCTCACACATTTCCCCTACAGCTTTCAAAAATAGTTCCCTTCAAAACCACAGAAATACAAGAGCATTTCTTTAACCTTATGCTTTTTGGCTTTCATTTGGATTTTTCCAAGTAGAACGAACATGGAACAATCAGGTTGGTTTTCAGAGGCTGCAAGCGCGCACGCAATGGCCTTGTTGTGATTCTGACAAAATGATTGAACAAGTGCTTCTTGAACAAGCGAACATTCAAGGGGTCCTGTAAAACATTGAAGGACAACTTCATTCTGGGCCAACCTATTTATTATTGTGCATTTCAATGTATAAATACAGATATCATAAGAGACAGGCAAGCTTCCCAGCCAATGTTAATATAAATGTTCAGAATGCCAAAGACTCGTATTAAACTTCTGTTAAAGCACTCAGCATTCAGAGAATACCAGCATGATGTACAGAAACCAAATATAAAACATAATACAGCAGTGGTTCCCAATTAGCTTATTACTAGTTCTGCATGCTCAATGAGACTTTGGGCCATAGCTGCCAAGTTATCCCTTTTTTACAGGGATTTTCCCTTATGCTGAATAGGCTTCCTCGCGAGAAAAGCGAAAACTTGGCAGCTATGCTTTGGGCTTATATATCTTAGACAGCCACCATACCATTTTATGCCAACAGGGCTTCGCAGCTACAGTACTTAATTTTCTATTTTTATTTAGCTAGCCACCTTAACAATTATCTGCATTTTTGTTGTTTTAATAGTGCATTCATTGTGTTTTAACATTGTATACCGCCCTGATATTTTGTGATATGGTGGTATAAAAATACCTTTATTTTATAAAAAATAAATGTCAAACCATTTTGAACTTGAGGGGACTCCCCGGCTCCAACCCAAAAAACACAACTGTGATAGGGTATGAGGGTTTGCTGTTCAAGAAAAGTTCCAGATACTCCTGGGCATGCTTCAAGTAATCCTTTGGACCTGAGCCATAGCTTCACAGTGCACAGAAACGTAAAACATAAGAAGACAGTACCTTGACCCATTTCTGCAACTTGGTGTATGCAGAAACCTGCAAGATCATAATTCTGCATCTCTAGTAAATACTGTCCTCTGTAAATGAAGTATTTTAACATAAATTAATTGATTGGAATTTCTATGGAACTATTTATTTGTTTTCAAATATCAATAGAATAACAACAAAGATTTAAATATTTAAGTAAAAAAATATAGAATATTATCAACTCTTCATTGGATATACATTCAGCAACCTTTAAAAAAAATTATTTATACTTTTCAGATATATACAATTCATTTCGACATTTTAAAACTTGACTTTCTACCCCCTTTTTGTGTGGTTCCTTAAATTTATTTTTACTATCTTCTGCATATCCAAATTAACTTAACCTGCTCATTTATTTATCTTCTTTATATATATACTCTTATATAGCTTCAGGTTATTACAATAACCCTGCCAGTGTTTTTATCTGTTTACAATTTATTTGTAAATATTCAATAAACCATTTCCATTCTCTTATAAAAAGTTTTTTATCTTGATTTCTTATTCTTCTGATAAGTTCTGCCATTTCTGCATATTCCATAAGTTTTTGTATCCATTCTTCCTTTGCTGGGTCTTCTTTCCATTTTTGGGCAAGTAATATTCTTACCGCTCTAGTCGCGTACAAAAATAAATTTCTATACAATTTAGGTAGTTCTAGCCCTATGAATCCCAGAAGAAAGACTTCTGGGTTGTTGTTTTTTTACAAACGTTATTTTAAACATCCTTTTCATTTCATTATATATCATTTCCCAGTAAGCCTTAACCTTACTACAAGACCACCACATATGAAAAAAGAACACCATTCAGCAACCTTTGCATCATCCCTAATAAAATACCTAAAATATATCTACTAGGAATAAATTGTGCTAATTCACAATATTTATATCCCACTCTGTATCTTTATCGACCCTTAGGGCAAGTTACATAAATAAAATAAATATTAAAATATCCAAAAGAAGCAGATAAAAGTACAAATCAGTAGACCATATATATATATATATATATATATATATATATATATATATATATATATACTGCTGCTGACAGTTCCATAAACATATGTAACATAACATAGCCTGGAAAAATAGCTCTTGAGCTGATACTAGAAGTAAAATATTCCATCAGACAATCAAGCTAATTTGTTTATAATTTAGGCAAATTTCATTTAGTCAAATAAAGCCCTAAGAAATTCCAATTATTTATTTATTCAGTTATGCACTGAAGAATGTCAATTATTAAGGCCACTTACAGTAGCATTCTTGATGAAAGAATAATATTTATCCAGCACTAAAAGACCTAAAAACTAAATTTAAAAGGATACAAACTACTTTGGTAGAACACACATCTAAAAGCATAGTGAGAACCTATGAAGAAATGGCAGATGCAACTGAGTTGTATGCTGCCCTCAAATATGAGTCAATGAAACATGGGCTTCAGGGTTAATGGAGGGAAGTTGAGTTCAGTCCTCCATCTCCTTCAAGCTGAAGCCATTGCAGAAGCTTCTCTTGGGCTGACAAAATGCAGTGCTCCAGCTTCCATGATGACTTCACAGTCAAAGCAAGGAATTTAAAAGGACTAGGTCCTAGGCCAAGGATAGCCAATGTGGTGTCCTCAAAATGTTACTTCTTTTATTCAGGTGGGGTGGCCTCGCCTCGCGCGCATGCCGAAATGAGGTGATCGGCTGCGCTTAGTTGGGGGGGGCTCTTGGCGGGAAAGCGCCGCGGGGACCCTGCGCTTGGTTGGGACCTCCGTGGCGCAGGCAGGGAGTCCCGCGCTCTCCTCTCGTACCGGTGAAAACTAAGAAAAAAGTTTTGCCGACAGCAGCGGCTCTTAATTGAGTTGGCCGCTCTTCCCAACTTTGTGGCCCCACTTTGTGGCCCCTCCCCTCCCATGCCTTGGCCACACCCCTTGCCCCACCCCTACTTTTGATCCTGGGTACGCCCCTGCTTAGCAACATGAAGGCAGCACAGTATATATGTGCAACCCTCAACCCACATCAGTGTGATTTCCGTGATTTTTCGACAAAGGTAGATATTCACCTAAGTATACCAAGCCACCCCTAGTAACCTTCAGTGTCCCTGAACAGACACCAAGAGTCAAACTAGACATGGCATTAATGTATAAATGCATTTATACATGTACTGTATAAATACACATTCATTCATACATACATACATACATACATACATACATGGGATCCCAACCACATTCTTGGTGGTGAGTCAGACAAGTTCACTCAAGGAAGCAAACAGCAGGTTTGGGAGGTAATTTTCCCCAGAGTGTGGTGGTGGAGGGAATGATTAAGAATACTCCTTCAAAGCTGTTTATTTAACTTAAAAAAAGAAATATTAAATGTACTAGCACATTTAACATCACGCCAAAGGCTTACATGATACACAGTGATAATACAGGTGGACAATAAAAGTAGGAGAGAAAGAAACAAAATGAGAAAAGGAGCTGATCACAATCTTACCTTGTTAAGCATAAGTGGGGTGAGTTGGGCTGGAGATGAATGGCTCTGTTCATATCTTTAACTGCACTCTTTAGATCATGAACCTGTTATTTTAAAACAGACAAACATCCATTATTCTTTGTCTCAGGATACCACCATCTCATTCAATGTGGTCTCCTATACAAAGACCACCTCCTCCTTTTAAAAACATTTTTAATCCATATCTTTTAATATTAAATAAACTTCAACTGATTGTTAAGAAACTTCCACAGCTTTCATTTCTGCCTTGACCAGAAGGTAGGAAGGTAGGGCCATCATCCATCATACCATCCCTGCTAGCCAAAGGAAATAATTTTATAACTGGCCAACACTTACTTACATACAGAATTCATTCAGAAATTCTGGACCTATACATTGATTTAGGTTTTCTGAAGAGGACAGTTATATTTTTTAAAAAAGCTTCTCCTGTGATACTAGGAGTTAGACTCCAAACTTTATGTCCCCAGGAGAAGGGGTTCTCACCTTTGGTCCCCCCCCCCAGGCACTCCTGTCTTCCACTGCCTCCCTCAGTTTGGTCAAACTCATGTTGGTAGCTTCCCCAAATATATATGGGGAAATTTTAAAAAAATTAAGCAAGAGGGAAGTTTTAACAGCCCTGTTTAGGGAGGCTTTTAATGTTTAATAGATTGTTGTATTTTATTTTTCTGTTGGAAGCCGCCCAGAGAGGCTGGGGAAACCCAGCCAGATGGGCAGGGTTTAAATAATAAATTATTATTAGTAGTAGTAGTAGTGGATGTATTTTCATTTCGAGTAATTTCATTGTTCCCGCAAGGGGACAATGACAATAAAGATCATCTTATCTTATGTATCAAGGAAAAAACAAAGCCAGAACTTTCAACACCGTAGACCCTAAATGCTCTTCATTAGTTTTTAGAACTAAATTAAGCCTTCAGAGAGATGGTTCTGACTAAGAAAACACCAGGACTTCTGTTGTTTGCACTGAGTCTTTGCATTTCTTGCACATTGTCCCAGTATTGTTTTATAGGTAAGTCTTAAAGCAGCTAGTTAGCTATTGAGCACCTATCACACAAATTCTACAGCATAGGTAAAGAATAGATAGATACCCTTTGATGTGCCTGGGCTCTGCACATGTATGGTCTAATATCTAATGGATCCAGCTGAATGGCATGAGTGAACTGTCGAATAGATTCAAAATAATGGTCCATATTTAACATCAAAATCAGTCCAATATTTATGTAAGCTACGGTAAGGCTCCTGAAAATAGAGACAGAATGCTATGAGCATTACATTTTTCAACATGTTTGTGCATTATGCTACATTGAATTTCATATTATTTGTTGAATTAAAGCATATCTGCTTTCCAGTAAGAAAAACATGTTTCCATCCTAGACCTGTACACGCTACATATCAAAAGCAAGAGTAATGTTTTGAGTTCCCTGCTGCTATCTCCATGCTGCTTCTTATAGTGAAGGCAGAAGCACTGCAGTGTCAAGGAGAAGAATACACATTTCTTTTCCACAGCATGGCATGGCATTACACACCCACCCTGCTTTGTAGGCAACCTGGGCACTAAGATACGGTAGTAATGTATCTCAGCACAACAGAACTTCTGCTTTCTGGTCGTCCACAAAGTGGGATTTATCAGTGACCTACACTGACTTGTTAGCTGAACAATTAATGAAACAATTAATGAAAATAATGTGCCATTCTGATACAGATGCCACATTAGCATCAGAATCTATATTAGATTCATTCCCAAGCTCTACTAGTTATGTTTCCTTGGGGAAAGGTGGGGAGCAAGGAATACAAGATATCAGAAGTGTAGCTTCTTGGGTACTAGGTAAAGGTAAAGGGACCCCTGACCATTAGGTCCAGTCGTGACCGACTCTGGGGTTGTGCGCTCATCTCGCATTATTGGCCAAGGGAGCAGGCGTACAGCTTCCAGGTCATGTGGCCAGCATGACAAAGCTGCTTCTGGCGAACCAGAGCAGCACACGGAAACACCGTTTACCTTCCCGCTGTAGTGGTACCTATTTATCTACTTGCACTTTGACGTGCTTTCGAACTGCTAGGTTGGCAGGAGCTGGGGTGGAGCAACGGGAGCTCACCCTGTTGCAGGGATTTGAACCGCTGACCTTCTGATCGGCAAGCCCTAGGCTCTGTGGTTTAATCCACAGCGCCACCTGCATCCCTACAGCGCCACCTGTGTGGGTACTACAGCCAAGCAATAGGAGACTACCTGGCCTGGCTAGATTGATGGTTAATACCTTCCCCCTTCAGCAAAATGGTTCCATTATCCCTTAAGGTAGTGATAGTGGAGCTGTTGTTTTTTAAAACATTAATTGGATCTGACTAATTTCACCTGGAGCTGACTGTAACTCAGATCATCAGCTTCTTATAGCAAAATTCCAGCTTAAACTGAAGAAAGTAGGAAAAACCACTGGGCCAGTAAGATACAATCTAAATCAAATCCCTTATGAATACACAGTGGAAGTGAGGAACAGGTTTAAGGATTTAGATTTGGTGGACAGAATGCCTGAAGAACTATGGATGGAGGCTCGTAACATTATACAGGAGGCAGCAACGAAAACCATCCCAAGGAAAAGGAAATGCAAGAAAGCAAAATGGCTGTCCAACGAGGCCTTACAAATAGCGGAGGAGAGGAGGCAAGCAAAATGCAAGGGAGATAGGGAAAGTTACAGGAAACTGAATGCAGATTTCCAAAAAACAGCAAGGAGAGACAAGAGGGTCTTCTTAAATGAGCAATGCAAAGAAATAGAGGAAAACAATAGAATGGGGAAAACCAGAGCTCTGTTCAAGAAAATTGGAGATATGAAAGGAACATTTCGTACAAAGATTACCATAATCAAGGACAAAAGTGGTAAGGACCTAACAGAAGCAGAAGACATCAAGAAGAGGTGGCAAGAATACACAGAGGAATTATACCAGAAAGATATGGAGGTCTCGTACACCTCAGGTAGTGTGGTTGCTGAGCTTGAGCCAGACATCTTGGAGAGTGAAGTCAAATGGGCCTTAGAAAGCATTGCTAATAACAAGGCCAGTGGAAGTGATGATATTCCAGCTGAACTATTTAAAATTTTAAAAGATGATGCTGTTAAGGTGCTACACCCAATATGCCAGCAAGTTTGGAAAACTCAGCAATGGCCAGAGGATTGGAGAAGATCAGTCTACATCCCAATTCGAAAGAAGGGCAGTGCCAAAGAATGCTCCAACTACCGCACAATTGCGCTCATTTCACACGCTAGCAAGGTTATGCTTAAAATTCTACAAGGCAGGCTTAGGCAGTATGTGGACCGAGAACTCCCAGAAGTGCAAGCTGGATTTCGAAGGGGCAGAGGAACCAGAGACCAAATAGCAAACATGCGCTGGATTATGGAGAAAGCTAGAGAGTTCCAGAAAAACGTCTACTTCTGCTTCATTGACTATGCAAAAACCTTTGACTGTGTCGACCACAGCAAACTATGGCAAGTTCTTAAAGAAATGGGAGTGCCTGATCACCTCACCTGTCTCCTGAGAAATCTCTATGTGGGACAAGAAGCTACAGTTAGAACTGGATATGGAACAACTGATTGGTTCAAAATTGGGAAAGGAGTACGACAAGGTTGTATATTGTCTCCTTGCTTATTTAACTTATATGCAGAATTCATCATGCGAAAGGCTGGACTAGATGAATCCCAAGCAGGAATTAAGATTGCCGGAAGAAATACCAACAACCTCAGATATGCAGATGACACAACCTTGATGGCAGAAAGTGAGGAGGAATTAAAGAACCTTTTAACGAGGGTGAAAGAGGAGAGCGCAAAATATGGTCTGAAGCTCAACATCAAAAAAACCAAGATCATGGCCACTGGTCCCATCACCTCCTGGCAAATAGAAGGGGAAGAAATAGAGGCAGTGAGAAGTTTTACTTTCTTGGGCTCCTTGATCACTGCAGATGGTGACAGCAGTCACGAAATTAAAAGATGCCTGCTTCTTGGGAGAAAAGCAATGACAAACCTAGACAGCATCTTAAAAAGCAGAGACATCACCTTGCCTACAAAGGTCCGTATAGTTAAAGCTGTGGTTTTCCCAGTAGTGATGTATGGAAGTGAGAGCTGGACCATAAAGAAGGCTGATCGCCGAAGAATTGATGCTTTTGAATTATGGTGCTGGAGGAGACTCTTGAGAGTCCCATGGACTGCAAGAAGATCAAACCTATCCATTCTTAAGGAAATCAGCCCTGAGTGCTCCCTGGAAGGACACATCGTGAAGCTGAGGCTCCAATACTTTGGCCACCTCATGAGAAGAGAAGAATCTTTGGAAAAGACCTTGATGTTGGGAAAGATGGAGGGCACTAGGAGAAGGGGACGACAGAGGACGAGATGGTTGGACAGAGTTCTCGAAGCTACGAACATGAGTTTGACCAAACTGCGGGAGGCAGTGGAAGACAGGAGTGCCTGGCGTGCTATGGTCCATGGGGTCACGAAGAGTCGGACACGACTAAACGACTAAACAACAACAATTTCAGCAAGGCCTTTGACAAGGTTCCCATGATATTCTTGTAAAGAAGCTGGTAAAATGTGGGCTAGACAATGCTACCATTCAGTGGATTTGTAACTGGCTGACTGACCGAACCCAAAGGGTGTTCATCAATGGCTCCTCCTCAGCCTGGAGAGTAGTGACTAGTGGGGTGCCACAGGGTTCTGTCTTGAGCCCAGTCTTATTCAACATATTTATCAATGACTTGGATGATGGGCTTGAGGGCATCCTGAGCTTGTTTGCAGATGACACCAAATTCGGAGGGGTGGCGAATACCCCAGAGGACAGGATCACACTTCCAAATGACCTTAACAGATTAGACAATTGGGCCAAAGCAAACAAAATGAATTTTAACAAGGAGAAATGTAAAGTACTACACTTGGGCAAAAAAATATGAAAGGCGCAAATACAGGATGGGAGACACCTGGCTTGAGAGCAGTACATGTGAAAAGGATCTAGGAGTCTTGGTAGACCACAAACTTGACATGAGTCAACAGTGTGATGCAGCAGCTAAAAAAGCCAATGCAATTCTAGGCTGCATCAATAGGAGTATAGCATCTAGATCAAGGGAAGTAATAGTACCACTGTGTTCTGCTCTGTCAGACCTCACCTGGAGTACTGTGTCCAGTTCTGGGCACCGCAGTTCAAGAAGGATACTGACAAGCTGGAACGTGTCCAGAAGAGGGCAACCAAAATGGTCAAAGGCCTGGAAACGATGCCTTATGAGGAACGGCTTAGGGAGCTGGGTATGTTTAGCCTGGAGAAGAGACGGTTAAGGGGTGATATGATAGCCATGTTCAAATATATAAAAGGATGTCATATAGAGGAGGGTGAAAGGTTGTTTTCTGCTGCTCCAGAGAAGCGGACACGGAGCAATGGATTCAAAGATTCCACCTAAACATTAGGAAGAACTTCCTGACAGTAAGAGCTGTTAGGCAATGGAATTTGCTACCAAGGAGTGTGGTGGAGTCTCCTCCTTTGGAGGTCTTTAAGCAGAGGCTTGACAGGCATATGTCAAGAATGCTTTGATGGTGTTTCCTGCTTTGCAGGGGGTTGGACTGGATGGCCCTTGTGGTCTCTTCCAACTCTATGATTCTATTATTCTAATTTGGGAAGCATGTGGTGGTATGCATTACCCTATACCCAAACAATATAAAAGTTAGGACCTGTATAGAGTCTATTTTGCTTATGATGGCCCTCTCTGTAGGTCAGGGACTGGCATTTCTGCACCTCCATATACAGCAGGGCACTGGTTCGTATGTCATGCCAAGCTAAAACATGGTTTACTACAAATGCAGAAATACACAGGCTCTAAAAAATTTAAATGGCCCCCAGAGGGTTAGCTTTGGGTCAGTGAGGCCCTTGACCTGAAAAACATCAGCTGGTTTTAATGTGTTTTGTCAATTGATTTTATTTGATCAGCAGGCTTGAAGGCCATAATAAATAATAATAATTATAATACAACAAGCAAATATATAAATAAATAGAGCATACCTGTCCAAGGAGAGTGCACATTCAAAATCACAGATTGCTAGTAACCACTGTTTCAGTTCTGAATATAAGATCCCACGGTGAAGAAAAGCGCCAAGATTCTCAAACTTGTGATTGAGAAGAACTGGGGAGGGATGGGGAAACCAGGTATATATAGTTGTTTCTATAAGCCCTTCATGAAATATAGCCTTTGAAATAATTATATATTATCTCAGTGTGCACTAGGATCGTCATCCTTTATTTAATTCCTTTCCATTCTGGTTTGCTCTTCACTTCTCTGGCACAAATCACACCCTCCTTGTAGAACTGTAGGGCTTGTTTTAAAATATCACCGAATGTGCATGATTGCACCTCTATGATTGCTTCAAGAGATTTAATGACCTTGAAATATCTATGGGAGCTTGTGAAAAAGTTGTATGGTTGTACCGGTATTAGATCACAAAACAACTCTTGCAACCCCTTCCCAAAGAAATTGAGGTGTTCATTGTGAATAGAAGTGAACTTTGTTCAAGGAGGGAAAATACTCTAATAACGGAGGGATAGGAGAAAGGGGTTCTGATCATAAAGGAGGGGAGCAGGACAATGGAAACATTGAAAATTTTGCCCAAACAAATGCGAAAGCCAGTCATTGGCTACAGCCTGCTTCCTGGACTAAATATTATTATTTATTAAATTTGTATACCACCCTTTATCCAAAGATGCCACGGCAGTTCACAACATAACAGTTTTTTTTAATTTTATTTTTTTCTGTTTTTAGCAGTTTTTATTTTTAGCTGTAAGCCACACCTTGAGTCCCATTAGGGAGAAAGGCAGGAAAAATAGATATTTGATATACTTAAAAAGAAAAATGTATAAATTCACACTTTGAACTTTTTTTTAAAAAAAGTTCTGCATCTATCATAAAAGCAGTGTATACTATACCAGAAACACTCAAGTCCTGCAGGGCTTGTTTTGGATCCATCGTTCGCAAAAGACAACCTCTATGGTAGTATGCAATCCAATCATTAGGATTCAGGTGAATTGCAACAGCAAAATCTTCAGCTGCATTTTTATACTGCTCTAGTTTAACATATATTCTTCCTCGATAGGTTCTAGAAATCAAACCAATATTTTCCTCATCAGAGTATATTTACAATATTCTGCATTTATATAAACTCTGTCTGAATGCATAACTTGTTGTCCCAATGTGTTTAATTTGATTTAAACAAGTCAAGGCTGTGATCCTAAGTACGCTTACATGGAAGTAAGTTCCATTCATAACAGTGGGAATTGCCTTAAAGGAACTGTGCTTAGAACTGAAATGCAAGAGGCGAGGAAAGATAACGGGCAGCTTAAAAAACATAAACATCAAATTTGACAAAGCATATTGATCAGGATGTCAAAACAAAAGGTGTATTGTGTTAACAATGCTATAGAAATTAACATATTCCATAGACTACCATCCTGAACTTTACAAACATTCTGATGCAAAGAAGAGTTAAACGAAGGTTCAAGAGGCATATATACCAATAGCAGAGATAGCTCTGCACAACACAATTGACCCGACCCGCCACCACAGACAGGTTTCATAAGACATTGGCACTCATTGTCTCATCAGATCCAGTCTCAGTCTCTCTCTTTCTCCAACAGATCTACTTATATAAAATATACAGGTAGACACAAGTAACACAATGGCATTCATCACTCTTGTATATTTATACCAAGAAAGTAGGGCACAGATACTTTCACTCATTTTTATGTACAAGAGGTCACAGACAGACACTGAACGCAGGGTATACTCATTTTCTCAGACACCGTTATGTGTGATTTAGAAGTCAACTATACAGGAATTGCTTAAATTCATATATTGCGGTTACCTTGCCTCCGCAATGCTTGGGTCCTCTTTAATCACATTTGTAAAATCATTAATAGCTATACTCCATATAGATTTATTAAAGTAATGTATTCCATGCTTCATAAGTGCATCAGTTCTTTTGGGATTGTGGAGAATGCACTAGATTGAAATAAAATACATGCAATTGTTGCACTTGCTTTTGTATTCATAATATCACACTAAGGCAATCATTCTATCAACACAAGCATTTCTTCTTGCCAGATGAAATTATCTCCCCTCTCGTCTTTCTGTGTGCTCTTCTAGGTGTTCTCCTGACCCCGCAGAGCTGATTTGGGTGGGCAGGGGAGATGAGGAAAGTCCCTTTGAGCTGGCTCCTGCTAGTGCACCTATTTAGTTGAATGGAGTCCAGTGTACTGACTTTGCCCTGCCAAAGCTAGGTTGCTTAATCCTTTCCTTCCCTGCCACTGATCCAGTCAAAAAATATTCCACCACTACAGTATGTCCAACTTGTAAGTCATCAGCAGCCGTTAACAGCCATCCACAGGTTTACCACTCCCATCAGCCCATCACCCATTCCCACCCACCCCCACCACCCTCTGTATATACCGGTATATAAGGGTCTGGCACTTCTGTTTCCAGTGTATCTGAAGAAGTGTGCATGCACACGAAAGCTCATACCAAAATAAAAACTTTGTTGGTCTTTAAGGTGCTTCTGAAGGAATTTTTTTATTTTGAGGAGGAAAGGTTACCCCTTTTTTTCTTTCTCAGAGAGAGATAAGAAGCTGAGAGCAATGTTGTGGATAAACAGCAAGTGATTAAATCGCACTAAATCATACTCAGAATGGAAGCTGTGTCTATAATGTCACACCCATTACCATAATTGATTTAAGTCATGACTAATTTAAGTCCATTGATTTTAGTGAATCTACTCTGAGCATGATTACTGTAAGTCAAATAGTCCCATGAAGAGAATGAATAAAGCAGCCCATCCTGCCAGAATTGTTTGCTTCCAAAGGGTTGTGCTCCTTGCGACTAGATTTACTGCCAGATAAGTTACAATTAAGTGACTACTGAAGGGATGGCGTTTTTGGTGCTGGCACCCTGGTTATGGAATGCCTTCCCAAAAGAGTTGGTACTTTTCATTTTTCACAGCCTTTTCAATCCATATTTTGTCAATTGTGATTTATCTCTTTTTTATTATTGGATTGTGTCCAATAAAGTTCTACTCAGAGTAGTTCAACTGAAATTAATGCACCTCAATTAGCCATGCCCATTCATATCAATGAGTTTACTCGAAGCAGAACATCAGACACAAGCCTTAGTCTTATAAATTGCATTGCTCACTCTGCACAAGTACATCCCATAAGTACAAGGATTTACACTTGTACAACAGAACTTCTCTCTGCTCACTTGTGTCCTCCCCTAATCTGTGCCAGAGAGTTGGGGGATCACCTATGACAGATTTAGGGCAACATGACAGGAAGAATATGAGGAAGTCCCATTGTGCAATTGCAAATCCTTGCACTGATGGGATGAATTAGTTAGAAATTGCCCAATATTGATTGGTGGGTGGTATACAAATGTAACTAAACAAATAACTAGGCGAACTCAACTTTTGCCCTTGCCCAGCAGGAGCTTTTATTGTTTTTCCTTTGAATAGCAGGCCCTCATGTCATATCACAACTTTGGCTTCAATAATGTTGTGTGACCACCATTTTAAGAACCACAACTTCACGAATCCTTTGTGTGCACAGAAGTAATTGTGCAGCTTTTTGGATTCTGGCCCAAATATATTGTAAAAGTATATATAGCAATACTTACTTTAGCATAATCTTCTATCGCCAGTATTATATCACCATTCTCTTCATAGGCCTCAGCTCTTTTGTAGAATATTTCATCATCTGCAGGTCTGCATCTCAGGGCAAGACTGTAGTTGATAATTGCTAATGAATTATCTCCCTGATTTTTGTATATTTCAGCTCTCGACAGATATGCATCTGCATAATCAAAATACTTTAGTCTCCTTCAGATGCCAAATATCATTGATATCATTGATCATTTTTTTAACTAAAATTAATTGCAACTGTAATAAAAATTTCCAAGCCAAATTTTTGTGATTCAAATCTGCAAATGTATTGGAAGTAATTTTCCAACCTTTGTCTAGACTCTAAACCTATGGATATTTGGCAGAAGTGTTGCATAATAAAACTTCTGTACATACTGATTTGATATGGGGGACACATAATCAGGAGCTTCTCAGAACGAAATTGTACATCATGGGGTTTCAAAGTTACTTGCCTGCATTGTTTTTGTTGCACTTAATTATAAAATTCAGGTCTTCTAGCGCTGGAAGCATTTTGTTCTGGTAAACGAAAATTAAATGTCTATGCCAATAGGCATTAACCAGCATTGGTTCTAAACTTATTGCCTGTGAAAGTAATGAGATAAATTGGTTATTAGTTAGCTAAAAATTCCAGGGTATCATAAGGCACATCTTAGTTACACCTCTGGGCACGTCACTGGGGATCAAAGAAAAAACAACACAGTCAGATCTGAGTTTTGGTTAGGTTCTATGCAATCTGGTTCCAGGACCAGGTGGAGCTAGCTTCTGGGTCAAAAGCAGATATATTATCTAAAAAGGGCAAGAGCTGAGTTCCAACCAGGAAACAAGGACCAGAGGGGACCAGGGGCTGGTACATTATCAAAAGAAGACAGGTCAAGTTGCAGGACAGTATCAGAGAATCTGTGGAGAGGGCAGTCAGGGGAAGGAAATGGGCACACAGGTAATGTGCTCACACTGCAGACCAGTTGCTCTGAGGTTAGGATTTATAGGACCTAGTGGACACAGAATAGGCCTTAGATAAACTGACTGATCTGGTAGATAGGAACAGAACAATGGTAGCAGAGAAGTTGCCAGAGCATGACTGCTGGGAATCCTGGCCTGAGACCTCCTTTTGCTGTTGTTGTTTATTTAAAATGAACAATGAGTTTGAGTCAATCGTACAACTGTCAATAGCTGTAATGTGGAATTAAGACTTTCATTAAAATATTTTTTTTAAAAAATCGTGTGTGCAGATATGTGGGGTATAAGGAAAACAGATCACTGGTGACCTAATTATCTCCAAAATGCTAGGTTTCCAGATATAGTCCTGCAAAGTTTTTTTTTTCTAAATAGGAAAGTGCATAAAATGAGGAATCCAGTGAGGGGATTATTTGAAAAAGATGCCCTTCCATTTTTTAAGTTCATCTGTCATTGCCAGAGGGTCATAGTTATTAATAAGTTAACAAAACATCTTCAGTAGCAAGAAAAAATAGGTAATATTTCTTTAAAACTTACTTTTTCCAAGTCATCCATGGCTGCCTTCATTTTGCCTATTTTCCTGTATATCGCTCCACGTCTACAATAGTTAAACCCAGAAAAATTTCCTTCATCTATTTCTTGGGTTATTCTATCAATTTCAGATTGACACTGCTCAAGTTCATCTGGTTTTCCCTCGAAGAGAAGAAGATTTACTGTGTTTACTAATTCTGTGTCCTTGGTTTCCTCCTCTATGTCCTTTTTGCCTGCCTTTGATCTATCAGTAAAAGATTGGCTAATGGGAGGGTATTGCTCATCAAACCATTTATTCCAGATTTTTCTGGCCCAAAGAAAATCATCGGTGTCTTCTGGGGTTCTCCCTTGGCTTGCTGCAAATTTTTCAAAATCTAGCCAGCAAGGGAGGCTGGGACTTCGATAACTTCGAACTGCTCGAGATACTTTGATACAGAATTTATTATGAATTGTAAGCCTTCCAAGAGATGCAGACCTAAGAAAAATGCCAAAACTATAATTACATTTTGCCTGTACATTTGTTGCTGGCATATGACCAATATGACATATGTGACAATGTGACATATGACCAATAAATATTCATTATAAAGTTTAATAACGTATTTGATTGCTGCATAATATTCAAGTTTCAACACATAACAGACGGTTCCTATCAGGGGTGCATAAAAATGGTTTACACTGTCATTAGTACCTGTATTTATTGTTATGTAGAAAATTTATGTAGAAAACTTAGTAATCAAAGAGCTCTCTAACCTCTTTATTATACACTCGTGTTGCACACGAGAGCTGTGCAACTGTGTCAAACCGATAAATAAAACAATGTGTATAGCCTAAATAACATTTTCTGATAAACATGGTGCAACAATAATTTGGCACCTGAGACAAAAAATCCAAATAGTACCTTCCTCTCATGTTTAGTTTAATTTACTGTAAAATTAACTGTAATTAATTTACTGTAAAGGGGGGGGCGGATTCAGTTCTACCAAAAGTGCAGCACCCATACACAGAGAATCCCATAATTATTAGAAAGTATTTTTCCACATCAGTCCTTCACACTACCACTGGCAGTGCACCAGGCTGTAACAGAGCACTGGAAGTCTGTGAGCCATTTCATATCCTCAGCCAATTTGTCTGCTCTATGACTATGTGACGAAATGCAAGAACACAACATGAAACTTGCATTTAGGCAAAAGGGTTGTCCACTGCCTGAGCATTTGCTGAGGGAAGGGAGGAAACAAAGCTATATTGAATCCTTTGGGAATCTTCTGCCTACAGTTGATGTTCTTGTGAACATATCTGGTACCAATCTGGTGCCCTCCAAATGTTTTGGACTACAAGCTACAATTCCCATGATCTGTTACCACTGGCTTTGCTTGCTGGGTTGAAAGGAGTTGTAATCCAAAGCATCAGGATAACACCAATTTAGGAAAGCTAGTATTACTGTATTACCCATAAAGAACTGGCACACACATAAAAATGGTATCTGGTGCTGTTGGAGAAATTACTGTTTCCAAACCCCAAGGTGCTCAATATATAAAATTAAAAGTTGCAAATATTAATAATAAGGCAAACCTTTTAAGAATCTGTGGAGGTTCTCTTAATTTCTCACAAACACTTTCTAATATATTAACAGAAATGTGTTTCCCTGCTGTTTTCAATGATCTCCTTTTGTATGATGCTTTCCTTGGGAAAATGATGTACTTCATCCCAGCTTTTTTAGCTTCTGCAGCCACACTAAATATATCTTCCTCTATAGGCTCAGAAAGTGGAGTGGGTGCAATAGATGCAGATCGTCCTCTAGAGGGGAAAAGACCTTTTGTTTGCTTGAATGTACTTGCCAAAGCTATATCAGAACCTTTATCTGAGCCAACAAGAACACTTTTGTGTGCGGCAGATTCTCTTTTCTCAAGGCTAGGAGAGCTTTGTAGCTTTGTTGATAAAATGCCAGGCTTTGTAGCTTCAGTATCTACTGAAAAACGTTGTTTTTTCATAACAGTTATCTCTTCCATAGTGGTTCTGAAATTTGCAGAAATCTTCAAAGTAGATTTGTCTCTGAATGATAATTCTGGTGCACTATGAGGTCTTTTAACCAGATCTTCCTGTAAGAAAAACAAATCTCGGTTTGTTTGTTTGTTTGTTTGTTTGTTTTTAGTTTTTTGGATAACGTTCCAAAAGTAGTCAGCTGTATAAAATTGGGTTGCTGGGTACTTAGTATGGGCTGTATCCAACCCGGAACCTTTGCTTCCACAACTGACCATGTGTGCAGAATTTCTCCTGTCTCCTCCAACCCCTTGTGTGCCCTCAAAATCAGCCCTGGAGCATTGAGGGACCCTTCAGAGCAGCTGGGGGGGCTGAAGGGGGGCTGAAGGAGAAGAAACAGAAGTCCCATTGCATTAGTGGAGCCCTGCTAAAGGTTACAATCACGTGAACAGATCCTCTTGAGAGAGTGAGCAGGAATAAGCCAGGCATGAGCATGTTAATTCCCCCTCTTGCCTAGGCAAGATAAGATTATGTGACATATCAACATATCTACCCCAACCCCTCTCACTATTCCTTAGTTCCATCTTAATTCAAGCGAGTGTCAATGGAAAAAACCTAGGAGGTCTAAAAGAAAGGAAACCAAAGAGAAACCTAGTAACATGCATCCCTTTTCTCTGTATGTTTTCTTTTTAGGCCTGTTCAGAGTAACCAATGTCCAGTTCCCCTGACTGAGCAAAAAGACATCAGGCAGGCATCCCCAAACTGCGGCCCTCCAGATGTTTTGGCCTACAACTCCCATGATCCCTAGCTAACAGGACCTGTGGTCAGGGATGATGGGAATTGTAGTCCAAAACATCTGGAGGGCCAAAGTTTGGAGGTGCCTGACATCAGGCAATAATGGCCTAAACTATGCCAGTTGTGACACAATCCAGCAATCCAGCCAATGCAACCAGACTGGGCCAGCCTTGCTGCCTCCAGGCCCCTCTCCCTCCCAGCAACCATAGATTCCATTGCTGCGAGGCCATGTGCACAACAGCACCTTTCCTCATCAATCATTCCTGCTTAAAAAATAAATACTGAGCAATTTTATATGTATTTACTTTCAAGCAAGTACCATTATTTTCAATAGGCCTACGTATGTTTAGAATTGCAGCCTTGATTCTATAGAATCTATACAGTCCACTTTCATTCATAATGAGCATGTTTCTATAGCAAGCAGCTCATCCACAGGAGCAAAGAATGAGTTTAAAGATTTTCAGTTCTGCTGTATACATGTTTATTTTGAAGTAAATTCCCACTGTGTTCAATGGGGCTTATTCTTACTAATCCTATTCCCATTTAACTGGAAGAAAGCCCCATTGAATTCAATGGAACGTGTGTCTAAGCAGACATGTATAGGATTGCACTGTGTGTTTAGGGCTACAGTCTAAAAAAATTCTTGCAGCACAATCCTAGGTATGTCTACTTGAGAGTAAGTCATCACAGCTACTCTGTGTAAATAACTGATATAAAAAGTTTGAATTCTGAAAATCAGAAAGTGCTTTAGTATTTCTTCTCACAAACTGTTTTGAAAAAATAAGGCTACAATACTAACTCAACCTACAGCACCTAGAAGTAAGCCCATTGAATTCAGTAGGACTCGTTTCTGAGTACACATTGTTAGGAATGTGTTGTAAGGCATAATAAAATGAATGTAAAAGAGATGTATTTATGTTTTAATGGTTTATCCTTTCTTGTAAACAATCCTGGGAATACAACTGAAGGGTGGTGTAAAAATGCCTGAATTTGAAAAACTGTTGACAACAGTTACACAAGCAAAAGGATTATTATATTTAATCTCCCAATTACTTTTAATTACAAAAATGTTAATGTTAGATCTCATTGAAGGGAAACATAAGCAACTAGTGTCGTTCAGCCCGTTAAATAAACGGGCGCTAGAACATATGTGAGCGCTGCGCGGAGCACCGGATTGAGGAGCCGGTCTGCAGAGTCAGCGCCCAGCAACGCCGTGCTGGATTGAGGAGGCGATGCTTCGTGCAGTGCTGCTGGGCGCTGAGTGCAGACCGGCTCCTCGATCCGGCGCTCCGCGCAGCGCTGATCAGCACCGACCCAGCAGGCCGCCGGGTCAAGGAAGCGGCCTGCCGGGTCAGCACCCAGCAGCGCTGCACGGAGCACTGCTGACTCTGCAGACCGGCTCCTCAATCTGGTATCTGTCCTTCCTGTCTCCCACTTCCTTCCTCTCCCCCAGCCAGGAAGGAGACATCCCGGGGTTTGGAGAAGCGCTTGCGCAGCGCTTCTCCGAACCCCGGGACCTGTCCTTGCTGGACGCACACACACACACACACTCTCCCCGCCCCCGCCGCCCCCGCCGCCCCCGCTCAGTCCGGCCGGGAGCGGCGGTTGACAGCTGCAGGGAAACGGTAGGTGGGGGGGTGGGGAGATTGTGCGCGTGTGTGCGTCCAGTCTCTTCGTCCAGTCCCTGTGTCCGTGGGGCACATGTGCAGTAGCGTGGACACAGGGAAACAGGGACTGGACGCAGAGACACTTGCACATTATTACATAGGATAACTACCACTGAATCAGAACACAATTAATTTTTACAGAAGCAACAAAATCTATATGCAAAAACTGGAAATAAAATTACCGGTATTTGGTTGGAACTTAGAGTCACATAAGTCAAACAAGATTTTATAAAACCAACATACATATTTCTTGCAGATGCAACTCCTTCAAAGCAGACTACTTACACATTCTTTGATGTTCTCCTGCAATACAAAGTTTTGGTATCTTGTAAAATGAGACATTACAAGAATAACTGACTTTTATCTAATACTAGTACAAAAATTAGGCTGCTTGAATTTTACATTTTTACAAGAGCATTGTTCTTCAGTTCCTAATTTATTGACCACTGCAAAGTTAATTATTGCCAATAAGGGAGAACTCTACAGTCTCAACATGTAAAGAATGAATAAAAAGAATCTATCTGCCTTAAGGCACAAATATACCCACAACGTAACTGGCTGTGTTTAACTATATAAATTCTTTATACATCATATAAACATAACTCTTTTCACATTATTGAGTAGAAGCAATCAAAGACCAACATTTAGAACAGGAAATACAAATAGGTCATTCTTATATACATAATGTCCAAATAGAGGTTTTTGTGTTCCGTGTATGTACAAATGAATCAGTTTTTTTAAACGTAATGTCCAAATAGAAGCTTTTTGTGTTCCACGTATGTCTTAGCGAATGCAAGTGTCAAATGGTGTCATCATATTTTGCAAAGGCACATGTTAAGATCTTTCGTATCCTTCTTCTGCTACCTGGACACAGCAGCTGCATACAACAACCATACTTTGCAAAGGCAGATGTGGAACATTACAAAGAATAGTTCATCTTTTGCAAGTACTTCTGCTTAAAGTTGTTACGTTTGACATTTGCATTCGCTAAGACATACGTGGAACACAAAAAGCTTCTATTTGGACATTACGTTTTAAAAAACTGATTCATTTGTACATACACGGAACACAAAAACCTCTTTACGTAACTATCGGTTTGACAGTATTGTGTAAGTTGCCTTATGGCACAGGCAGAGGTGGAAGCCTCAGCACTGCTTGATCTCAGCATTCTTGATCGCTTAATTGGTTCCAGAACAGAATAGGAGTGACTGTTGTCTTAAGCCCCACTCCCCCCCCCTTCACACTTTGTGAAACCCAAATCCCTGCTAGGATGTTTTACTCAAGCTCTATGGAGAGACCTGGAGAGCCCAACACAGACTCTGCATCAAGAATTGGAAGCAGAGCTAATCTCACACTTTAAGGAGCTCTGCCCTAGCAGAGAATTTTCCAGTTTAGTCAGGTTCATTTTAGTATATACAGTTAATTGGAATTATATGTTTTAGATTTTGTTCAGAGAGATTCCTGCTCTTCAGTTTTCCTTAATAAAGTTCAAGCCAGCCCTACCCACCTACTACTGGGAAAGCAATTACAAAGAATCTTAAATGCCCTGCTTAGTCTACCAGAGAATTAAAGACTAAAATAAATAATTATAATTTTGAGTTAAACTTTAAACAAGAAATTAATATTAAATATGGAAATGTTTGTTGCAAAAAATAATGAAAGCTTTAAGACACACTCTGAATAAAACTATCCAGAGTGTTGCTATGAAAAATCTACTATATATTTTGGGAAATTGCTTGTTCACCATGCATTTGGACATCTCTTAAGATACTGCAACCAAATTTTGCATGGTGGTTCCTGCAATTAAGGAACAGGTTTTCCTCAATGTTTGGATGCAATTGGACACCATTCTGAATCAAGATGGCAGCCAGAACCTTTCAAAACAGCACTGTTTTAACCACTGATTTCAAAACTGCACTGATTTTTTTGGTTTCTTTGAATTCGCAAGCAATGCTGGGTATGATGTGGCTAATAAATAATAAGTAGTAAATAATAAATCTGAAAAAAGTTACAATACCTGTAATGTTTCCCATTCAGAAACTAAAAGCGCTGGAGAGGAAGTGCATCTTCTAGAGATTTTAAGAGTCTATGAAACAAAGAAAAATATATACAAAAAGTGGTATTTTTTAAATAGAACAAAAGTATTTATTTTTATAACACATTTTTTCTTGGAAAGCTAGATTCAGATTGTGAGCGTGTACGTTGGTTTTACATTAGGAGTATGAAATTTAAAATCAATTGAGTTTTATTTACATACTGGTAAAGCTGACATAGGGACCCAGGTGGCGCTGTGGGCTAAACCACTGAGCCTAGGGCTTGCCGATCAGAAGATCGGCGGTTCGAATCCCTGTGACGGGGTGAGCTCCCGTTGCTTGGTCCCAGCTCCTGCCAACCTAGCAGTTCGAAAGCACATCAAAAATGCAAGTAGATAAATAGGAACCGCTATAGTGGGAAGGTAAACGGCGTTTCCATGTGCTGCTCTGGTTTGCCAGAAGCGGCTTTGTCATGCTGGCCACATGACCTGGAAGCTATACGCCGGCTCCCTCGGCCAATAATGCGAGATGAGTGTGCAACCCCAGAGTCGGTCATGACTGGACCTAATGGTCAGGGGTCCCTTTACCTTTTATCTTAAAGCTGACATAATTATGTACAATGAAGTCTAAAAATTGTGGTGGAAGAGATGTATCATGTGGGCTTTCTTTCTGGTTTAGAAAAGGAAATAATATTTCACATAAACACCTTGTTAAAAAGGGGATATTTGCCACTGGACAATAGTTGTTGAAGCAGCAGCTTACAGGAAGGGACTTGGCAATGGGTGTGGTTAGCATAGTGCTAGCACACTGGTGGAACCAATCTGGTGTTTCTGCCAGTGCATTTGCATACCAACCTTATCACTGCCTTGCCCCTTCTCCTTTCATTATAGCGCAGCAACAGCAGTGGCAGGTTAGGTAAATGCTGACACCATGGCACCCACTACTGTTTGTAAGACAAAGAGTCAAGGATCTTAATTAACTAGGCTTTGTTTCTTCTGATGAGATGAAAGGAGGAGCTCTGAAGTTAAATACTAGATGGAATTAGACAGCCCCTAGGCACCTTGATGTTTAAGATCACTGCCTTGTCGTGAAGGGGCTTGAATAACTCAGAGAAGCTATGAGCTATGACGTGCCACCCAAGATGGACAGGTCATAGTGGAGAGTTTTGACTAAACGTGATCCACCTGGAGCAGGTACTGGCAAGCCACTCCAGTATCTCTGCCAAGAAAACTTCATGGACAAAGACAACAGGCATATAAAAGTTATGACGCTGGAAGATGAGCTCTCAGGTCGGAAGGCGTCCAACATGCTACTGAGGACTCCCTGGAAAGACCCTGATGGAGGCCACAAGGAGAAGGGGATGACAGAGGATGAGATGGTTGGATAGTGTTCTCGAAGCCACCAACATGAGTCTGACCAAACTGCAGGAGGCAGTGGAAGACAGGAGTGCCTGGCGTGCTCTGGTCCATGGGGTCACGAAGAGTCGGACACAACTGAACGACTAAACAACAACAAAGACGTTTTTTTCATTTAAGACCATTTTCTCTGAAGTATGCTAATTGCACTTCAGTAAAAAAAATGTGTTTAGAATTTGTATTTTATTTTTACTTTTTGTATTTCATGTCATTTTATCTTGTTGTACACCACTTTGATGGCCTCAGGCCAGGAAGTGGTTTATAAATCTGTAAAATAAAATAATAAATAAGCAAATGGCAGGTTCTGTCTCAGGTACAGGACGCAGAAGAATGAAAGTTAGGAGATATGGGACATCCAGACTGAAACTGAAAGAATCTAATTACCTCTGGGAATCTGAGTGTGCCTAAGATTACGGTACTTGGGAAACAGCCAAGGGAATTAACTGGACTGTCCAAGGGCAATAACATTCCTCTTTAAGACTGCTTTAATGCTCTCCTAAGGAAGTACAAAGGCTCCAGGAGTCATTTAAGTACCGAGGGGCCCATGACCATCTTGGCCCTAAAGAATTACAGTATACAGACTGAGTGTGGTCGTTTCATAACATTGGCATTCAATGAAGAAAAGTTGACAAATGCATTCTGATACATTAAGTTTCTTCAGTATTTGTATGCTGTTGTTACACATTAACCAAATTGAGTGGTGTCCCCTCTAACCAGTTCCCTCTGTGATTCCTCTGAATGCCAGACCACTCTTGCTTCAGAGAACAACTAGTGAGCCCTTTTTTCTCTGAACTCAGGAGCCAGATTCATTACAGGACCCTCCCATGGGCTTCCCCTACTTTCTTGTGCTCATGTTCCTCCCCTATGCTGGCCCTTGTACACAATTAACATGGGCAGTCCTGCTGTTTCTTTCCTCCCCTCAGCAAGCTCCTCTTTGCCACCCTTGTACTTGACCTCGCAGTACTTTGCCTGCTAGTTATCTGAAACATTGAGGCAGAAGGAGTTCCCCTATTCATTGCCTGCCTATTTTCCTGTTGGAAGAACCAAACACTTTGTTTTTCCTGCAGCCATCTCTTCGGGTGTTCTCTCCTCCATGCCCTACTATTCCCTCTCAGCACTTTATCTCAGTTTTATCTCTGTATACTGAGAGAGGTGTGCTCTCCAGCCAGACTGACTGCTGGAGAAGCTTCCTGCAAATACAAAGGCATGAGCCAATGACAGGTTCCTCCTCACAAAGCCCTTCCAAGGCAGCTCACATAGGAAAAACAACCCTTTATGAAATATAGAAAACCATAATCAGATCAAAAATAAAGAAACTATTACTGCAATACACACAGAAAGCAAGTGGTCAAAGTCCTCCTCAAACTCTAATACTTCTTTATCTCGAAGATCACATGAAAAGTCTTCATAAATAACGCCATTAATCAGATTGCTCTGGAAAAATAAAAAGGTTTAATGATAACTTTTAACTGGTGGTATAAACCATCATACCAATTTCAGTTTGACTTCATAAATCTCTAGGAAAAGTTAAAACTTCATTGGGTTTGATACACTCCATTTGATCCCACAAAACAAGGAATGCACAACAAGTTGGACAATATGATTTATTTGGGCCAGTACTGCTTAACATACAAAAAATCTGAACAGTTTGAAATATGGCTGGTGTATATATTTTCACCCAGGTATTTTAGCTTACTCATACACAAACAAACACACATACATACATAGAGAGGTTTGCACTATAAGACTCCAGAAGGATCACATCCAAACAAAGGAAATACGAATTTCAGCAATACTAAGAAAGAACTAGAATGGTTTTGGGCATTCACAACACAGTACAATCCTGCAGGTATTTAAACATTAGCATTCTCTGTTAATTTGATGAAATATTTAAATATTTTGGAGAATGTGCCGCAATTGCATATGGCATATGGTATGTAATTACCAACTGTAAGTTCATGTTTACATTAATTTAAAATGCACCACTCTAAATCAAAATAAAACAACTTTTTCTATAATTCACACTTTCAGTTATAGATATTGGTACAGAAACGCTATTATTTAATTTATATTTTGTGTAGATAATCAAATGTGGTTAAATGAAATGCTGTGGAGTCTTCAAATATATTAAGAATTTTTACCTCATACTTTGGAAACAAGGTCTCCTTCATAAGGGAGAGAGGAGCAGCGAATTTCTGTGGCGCTGGTGTCCAAAACATTTTGAGAGACCCTGGATGAAATTTAACCTTCACATCAAAAAGAATTTTAAAAATTAGTATGACTTTAATCCTAGACATATTTTCTTCTGAATAATTAGATGTTGCTGTGCTACAATAGTAAACATTTCTAGACAAATCAGGCATTTTGAGGTAAAACAGAAGTGAAGGAAATACAAAATATGAAGGGCACTTGTATCACCTGGCAAAAGCTACACATCTCATTTGCACGGCAAAACCAGCATTCTCTGGATCAGGGCAAATGAGAGAAATCCTTATTCTAAACATATTACATAAGAGTATGGACTACCTCAATCAGCAGGAAATCTAAATGGAAAGACGCAAATCCTATACTTTCCTATGCGCAGGATTATATATTGGCAACAGGGGGTGCTTACATCCACAATTGTGTCCTAAAGCTGCCCCACACAGTTACACTTAGAGATTTATTAAACTAGTATCCCCAAAACAGAAAATGCCAGGAGACTCCAAAGATGACAATGGCTACAGCAAGAGAATGAGACATCATAAAACTCTCTGCATTCAAGGCCCAGTTAGATAAGGAATTTTCATACAATTACCTCACTGTCAGAGATACAAGAAAGAAATAGAAAAATTGAAAGTCAGAGGAGAGGAAAGGGGTTTCTGTGAAAGAGAAAGAGTCCTGCCTTCAATGTGGTTGGATTACACCATTTGAAAAGGAGATGAGCTTGTCTTGAAAGGAAGCCACTAGGGTTGGTAAGGCAAGTCCTAATGTTGTCTATTGAACCTCCCTCCTTCTGTACCTTGAGGAGAGTACTGTATAAGAACCTGGGAAATGCAGGGCAAAAAACTACCTACTATACTTTGAATTTTTCTTCTCTATATAAACACCCTCTTTTAAAAGGCAGAAGCAATCTAGAAAGACAATAATTTGTTAATTTTTCAAAAGATGGGACTTCAGAAAAAATATGTTATCAGAATTATGTATCAAATCTTACTTTTTCTCCTAACAGCGCTAGTTGAGGTTTTTCAACATAAAACTCAGCTACTCTTTGCCATTCAGGCATAGTTTCTGGTGACCTTGGTGGGAAAACTTTAACTCCATCTTCCTGACTGCATTTGTATACTTCTGAAATAGGAACTCCTTCATTACAAATTCTGGGGGGGGGAAAGATTCTCAGTAAGATACTGGAATATTTGTAAAGCATGCACGCGCGCACGCACACACACGATATTCAAGTTTTATGCTTTGTTGTGCTTTTAAATAACACATTCTTGATGGCAAATAATTGCAAGCTACAACCTCAGCAACTACTGGCTAACATAGCTCAAGTAATGATGGATTCACACTGAATTTTATTGCAAAGCAGCATTGGGAGATGAGTGTGCTGACAGTGGGGAAATGAATAGAAAGACAGTTAAACAGTAACTGATTTGGAGAAATTGAGGGAGGGCCAGCCATTTCTTGACTAGCCAGGCCCAACCACAGCAATCATTTTGTAGTGTTGCCTAGATCAGTGTTTCCCAACCAGTGTGCCTCCAGATGTTTTGGGACTACAACTCCCATCATCCCTAGCTAGCAAGACCAGTGGTCAGGAATGATGGGAGTTGTAGTCCCAAAACATCTGGAGGCACACTGGTTGGGAAACACTGGCCTAGATATCAAGTGGGTTTTGTTAATAGTCAGTAAATAGGCTAAATTTCATTGAGATTAACTCTCTGGGTATTTTTTAAAATTAGGTGTTAACCGGCTCAATCCCTTCAAATCAAAAGGATCTTCTTATCACATAAGTTAAGCATGCCGTGTGCAGTGATCTGTCAACAATTTTGATGAATTAGTTTTAGTGTTTTTACTATATAAGAGTTTTAATTGCATTTATATGTTTCATGTTTCTGTAAATTGCCCAGACAGCTAAGTTATACAGGTGGTATACAAACAGAATGAATACATAAATAAACAAAATGCTAAAAATAGATATTATATTCAATTATCATTTTCAACTCAAGAGTACATTCTAACAGTGCCATCTACTGGTGGTTCAAAACTTTCTCACTAGAGAACAGATGAACACTGCTGGGTTCTGCAATAAAATCTGCCTTGAAAGTCCTGTGGGTAGAAAGCAAGGCTATATATTTAAAATCATCATTCATATCTTTATTCCTGTGACCACCAAAGTATTGTTTTCATTTTAAAAGGGAATGTAATAATGCAAATGTGAAACCACAGAAAACAGTTCTAGAGTCTTATTTAGTCTCACAGATATTGAAGCATTATCTACACTTGGGTAGTTTCTGATTTCATAAGAGAATAGTGATAATTAATTACTCTAGCAGGGTCTCCAAAATATAAGCAAGGAAACAATCAGGATTAATTAAACTGCCCACAAAACATTTTGCTGAAGGAATGCCTGTGCACATAAACAGGTCTCCTAAGTCAATAGAATCTATTACATTCTCATGTTTGTTGATTCAGACTAGATGCCATTCAAACAACCGTTGTCATGTTAACAAAGGAAAGGGCTTTTCTTGGACCAAGGGGGAAAGGGGGGAAACCTGCCTGACAGCATGGCACAGGGATACCAGAACACATCTTCAGTTTCTGCCTACCATACACTAAATCACAGGAATAAAAACACCTTAGAGACCAACTACATTTGTCATAGGTATGAGCTTTCGTGTGCATGCACACTTCTTCAGATACACTGAAACAGAAGTCACCAGACCCTTATGAATAGTCATAGGGTGGGTGTGGGGGTATTACTCAGAAGGGTGGTGGGAATGGGTGATAGGCTGATAGGAGTGGTAAACCTGTTGATGACTGTTAACGACTACAATTGGTCTTGCAGGTAAAAGCAAGGGGTGAGGTGCTAAAGAAAGCTTTATCATGTATAATGAGATAAGAATCCAATGTCCTTATTCAGACCAGGTCTCTCTATGGTTTTAAGCTTGGTAATGAGTTGCAATTCAGCAACTTCTCTTTCCAGTCTGTTTCTGGATTTTTTCTGTAATAAAACAGCTACTTTGAGATCTTGTATAGAATGTCCTGGGAGATTGAAGTGTTCTCCTACTGGTTTCTCTGTCTTGTGATTCCTGATGTCAGATTTATGTCCATTTATCCTTTGGCATAGGGTTTGGAATAAGTTTCAGGCATTCCAGTCCCTGCTCTGACCTGTCACCCTACCCCACTATTCTAATGTCAGGATGTTAGGACAGCTTAACTGCCCTACAAATGTTTGTGCCGGATGTGCTTACTGGGCAGAATACATAGAGAAATGGCTATTGCCTTAGAACGGGCGGAAACTGGTGCAAGGGAACAAGTTACCTCTTTAAAGTAACAGTGCCATTTTAAAGCAATACTGTAATTAAACTTAGCCTTGTTTAACATGCAAATAATTCCATTATCTGATATTTTCAATAAATGTCAATAAATAATACAGGGAAAGGCCATTTTGCTAGCAACCAAGGCACACGTGACTGCTGACATGCATGCTGTTTTCAGCCCCGGAATGGGGCAGGACCGGCTTTTGCATGCCCCACTGATATGCACAATGACCCAGAATGCACAACGACCCCACGCAAACAGGGAGTTGGCAGTATACTTGCCTGACAATTAAATTTAAGTCCCTTAATTAGTTTAAATAGCTAGGTTTAGGCTAATAGTTGAACAATAATTAAAATTAAATGCTAGCAACTGAAGTTTATATTTTATGTCTTAGGTATTTTTATTTGCACTGTGTTGTTGAATTGGTGTGTTTTACTTTTGTTTACTGTGCATTGTCCTTGGCTCCTTGTAAAGAACAGCAACTTAGAAAGGTTTTTAAGTAAGTAAGTAAGTAAAGGGTGGGAATCTTATACCTAGAAATACGGTATTGTAACAAAAAGTATCAAGAAGTCATAGCATCATTGAATATAAAAGATTATAAAGAATATAGGACAAGTCATTGAAGAAGTATTAATATGGCTTCTGCAAAGGGCAGCCCTGCCTGACTTACCTTTTAGGTTTTTTGACAGTGGCAGTAAGTATGGTATGTGGTATGGGGTGATTCAGTATACATTATGTACTTGAAAGAGCTATTCAAAGCATTACTATTTTACAATTGTTGGCATCTAGCAGGGCCAATCTGGGCAGGAGAGCTGCAGGGCAGGAGGGCCCAGGGCCTCTGGCTCAAAAGGGGGTTCAAATTTAGACACCTGTTATTTTATTTTATTTTGCATTTAGTATGTTTCACAACTTGTTTTTATGCACATCAGACCAAAATGTGACACACCCTCTCAGCTAGAAAAGGTTAGAAAATCTATTATTAAAATAAACTTTAAAAATCAAATGATGTCTCACTCTATTTTTGGTGCCTTATTTTGTTCTCGAGTATTTTTATTTCAGGTAATTGTTATTCTCGGAGAGGGCCTGGCCTGGCCCCCTCCCCCACTAGAACCTCTTTGGCAGCACCACCTTCTCTGAGTTCTGCCACTTCTCTCTGGGAGGCTTGCTTGGCCCAGTCCTTCCTATTGCACCACCCAAAAAAGAGAGGACACTGAAGCAGGTAAAGCCTTCCAGATGTAGAGGGCAGGTGAGCAAATCAGAGGCCAGAGCAATCCTCACTTGCTCAATGTTTGCTGCCAAAAGGTATGCCCCATGCAGTTGGTCCAGGACTGAAAGGCCAGGGATGGGTAGGAACCTCATGCACTGAGCACCAGCTGGTGCTGGGAAAAGAAGGCAGCAGGGGCCACTGGCGGAGGGAGAGCAGGGCGGGGGGAAGTGCACCGCCCCCAGCAGCACAATCCCAGTGGGGTGCCATCGCGGCTGCCCTCCCCCCGCCCACGCTGGGCACCACGCCCCCACAGGCAGCACACCAAGCCCCTGCAGACAGTGTGCCACACTGCCAGGCGCGCACCATGTCCCCCAGGACGTGCACCAGCCACGCCCACGCCTGCTCTCCGCCACTGGCAGGAGCCACAAAAACTCAGTGTGTGCCACAGGAAGGAGGGACACAAATCTGTAGGTTTCTGTTATTCCTGGAATGCAAATAAAGTTGTGTGAATTGGTTCTTCCACCAGAAAAAAATATTCAGTTACAAAGAACTGTATCATAGTGTCACTCGGCAACACAAAAACATTGCACAAAGTATTCTCTAATTATACCTTTCTCTTGCCATAAATTCATCATAAGCAGAAGTGGATGGTAAGAACTGCTCTGAGTAGTCACTGAAACGATTATCTGGTGGTACAGAAACATTATGACCCCTTTTGTCTATAGTATGGTGTATTCTTGAAGCAAGCTGCAGATGAACAGGCAACACACATCTTGGGTAAGCCTCACAAAGAAGGTGAATAAGTGGGTGATCCACATCTCTAGAAAGAAAATAAAGATCATTACCATTTGATGCATGTAGATATTAATTTTAAAGTTACTGAGTCTGGGCCTGTATGTTTCTATCTGGATCCTGTTAACCTGATTGGGGCTGTCTGCTCTGCTCCTCTTTAAAAGCTCATGCCTTGGAAGTGGTGCAAGCATTCTGGCACAAGCTGAAGGGCAAAAGCCAAAGGGTGCTTGTTCTGTGGCTCTTTGCCTCTGGCTTGTGCCCTCTTTGAAGGGGGGAGGGGAGGGGAGGGGAAGGGAGAGCACAGTGCACTCCTCCCAATGGAATGTGGAAATGAACATGGAGAAAAGTCACCATACTGGGGGGTGGGGAACCTGTTGACCCACTCCTCTAAAAACAACACAGCATTTATCATTTTCTTTGAGGGTGAAAGAGAAGGCAAGACCAAAAACTATGACAGGTCTTGCTGCACTGGATAAAGAAGCCCCTTCCCAGAGGAGCAGTGTTCAAGCAGCTATTTTTGATGTTTTGAATCATCATGTTTTGACTCAAACTACAATGGAACAGTACAGAATGCATGTAATGAAGGTGAGAGAAAGTGTTGCTAAGTAATGGGTTAGTGTTTCTGCACATGGTAGTCTGTACTGCAAAATTTCTTAAACAATTATATAAACAACTACCTCACACACATTTCCATTTTCTTCCAGAATACAATTTCCCTGTCACCCTTTTTCAAACATAAAAAGTTACAATTCTGTAGCTCTCAAAAGAAAGCATAACAGACAAGTTTAATTAATCACAGCCATCAATTACAATGTTACCTAGTATGTTTTGTTTTTAAGCTGAGAAAATAACAACTGAACCATAGTTTATTGTGCCCCTTTGCTTGAGCTCCAAAAGAAGATGGAATCATTTAATGGACAAAAATAGAAACACTCCTAACAAAAACCTAAAATATTTAGAACATGTTGCAGGTAAAGGTGTGTGTTTTTACAGCACACACTCCCCTTAAGCACTCTATTTATCATCCTTTGAAAGAGAAGACAAAGATAAACCAATACTATGTGTGTGGCCTACATTAACCTCACTTAATGCACTCAATACCTTTTTTTCACAAAATCATGCTTTTTCTGCACCATTGATAATCTGACAGTAACTTTTTACTGAAGTAAAATACTCATTGTCTGCTGTCATTATTTGTTTTAATACATAATCTTGCTAACCAAATGAACTTAAAGCAATGTAGATAAGCAATGGCATGCACAGGGTCACTTAAATGCCAATTTGACCGTTTCATAAACTTTGGAATTCTTTTCCCATGAGTCTGCTCTCAGTTACTTAATAGAAACTAATATCCATTTACAAACTTCAGACTTGCTATAAAAAGGCTCTCTTCCGTGTCCAAGAAACTTTTCAGGGCTTGAATCACAACAAAAGCTAGTAATAAAAGCTTTTTTCCTACACCAATAAAGTAGTGGAGGAGTAACCTGGGATATTCGAAAACACATTTGACCCTAAGAAGTTACTATTCCAAAGGGTGCAAAACTGAAAAACAAATGTGAAAATAAATACTGTAAAGGAAATGATGCCAGGCACATCATTCAATTGAAGGGCCAATACCTAACATATTTAATGAAATAAGTTCTGAAGAATGCAACAGAACTTACTGAAATAATGCATGCATACAATTATTACGGAAGCCATGCACCACAGTCTGCCACAGACAAGACTTATTAAAAGTACCAGGATCTTTAAGAGGAGTACATCTAATTGGTTAATTTCTTTCATCAATTCTATGGATTACAGCATAGCCACTATCTGCACAAGCATATGTAAGTCTACTCAAAAGTAAGCAGATCTGTTGTTGTTGTTTGTTGTTTGTTGTTTAGTCGTTTAGTCGTGTCCGACTCTTCATGGCCCCATGGACCAGAGCACGCCAGGCACGCCTGTCTTCCACTGCCTCCCACAGTTTGGTCAGACTCATTTTGGTGGCTTCGAGAACACTGTCCAACCATCACATCCTCTGTTGTCCCCTTCTCCTTGTGCCCTCAATCTTTCCCAACATCAAGGTCTTTTCTAGGGAGTCTTCTATTCTCATGAGGTGGCCAAAGTATTGGAGCCTCAGCTTCACGATCTGTCCTTCCAGTGAGCACTCAGGGCTCATTTCCTTCAGAATGGAGAGGTTTGATCTTCTTGCAGTCCATGGGACTCTCAAGAGTCTCCTCCAGCACCATAATTCAAAAGCATAAATTCTTCGGCAATCAGCCTTCTTTATGGTCCAGCTCTCGCTTCCATACATCACTACTGGGAATACCACAGCTTTAACTATACGGACCTTTGTTGGCAAGGTGATGTCTCTGCTTTTTAAGATGCTTTCTAGGTTTGTCATTGCTTTTCTCCCAAGAAGCAGGCATCTTCTAATTTCGTGACTGCTGTCACCATCTGCAGTGATCATGGAACCCAAGAAAGTAAAATCTTTTACTGCCTCCATTTCTTCCTCTTCTATTTGCCGGGAGGTGATGGGACCAGTGGCCATGATCTTCGTTTTTTTGATGTTGAGCTTCAGACCATATTTTGCGCTCTCATCAGTAAGTCCCAGTAAGTTAAATGGAGCATATTCTCAGGTAAGTGGGTATAGGAGTATAACTTAAAACAGGTATGATTGCAAGGAACTATGTGTCCCACTCAGTACATAATATGCAAAAGGGCAAGATTTTAAGAAATAAGTGAAAAAGCAAGGGTTGTTTCAAACATGTGGTACCTCTCCCCACATTTTTCCACATTCGGGGAGGTTGTGTGGAGGATAGATACAGACTTTGGGGGTGTGGACATTCAGGTGGATGGTTTCCAATGTGACTTACAACAAGATATAAGGCAGCCTTTCCTTCTTTATTTATTTATTTATTTAAACAAAATGTAAATACCGCTTAATTGTACTAAAACCTCTAAGCGGTTTACAAGAGATAGTAAGATTATCAGTAAAATTATCAGTAAAAATAGTTAAACACATTTTAACATAATTAAAATTAAATATTTTAATTTTATTAATTAATATCATAAATATTAAAATGTGGCAACATCTACATGTCTGGATACGCTTGCCTAAACAAATCTGTTTTAAGCAGGTGTCAAAAAATGTACAGCAAAGACGGCTGCCTGATGCCAATCGGCTGGAAGTTCCAAAGTGTAGGTGTTGCCACACTAAAAGATCAATTTCTAACATGTTTTACAGGTGTATACTATTATCAGTTGTGTTATGTGCTGGAATATAGATTTTCATAACGTATTTTTTTGTGGGGGGGGTCCTCCAGGGAATATAAATAAATAAAACAAAAGCTTTATTTCTCGCAACTGTGGAACGAGTTTTATGTGGCATGCAACACTGCCAGTTCCACAGTTCAAAACTCTGAAGTGCACAGATATGTGGGTAAGACAATCCTGCAAGTAAGCCAAACCATTAAAGGTAAAGGGACCCCTGACCGTTAGGTCCAGTCGCGGACTCTGGTGTTGCGGCGCTCATCTCGCTTTACTGGCCGAGGGAGCCGGCGTACAGCTTCCGGGTCATGTGGCCAGCATGACTAAGCCGCTTCTGGCGAACCAGAGCAGCACACGGAAACGTCGTTTACCTTCCCGCCTATTTATCTACTTGCACTTTGACGTGCTTTCAAACTGCTACGTTGGCAGGAGCTGGGACCAAGCAACGGGAGCTCACTCCGTCATGGGGATTCGAACTCCCAACCTTCTGATCAGCAAGCCCTAGGCCAAACCATTAAGGGCTTTATATACCAAGCCAAACCATTAAGGGCTTTATATACGAAGAGTAACATCTGGAACTTCACCTGGTAACAAATTGACAACCAATGCAGGTAATCTGAGCACAGGTGTTATATGCTGACAAGGTCTTACCCCTGGCAGCAACCATGCTACAGCATTCTGCAGTTTCTGGAACAAGCAGAAGGCAAAGCCCCACATAAAATACATTGCGGTAATCTAATCCCGATTTCTGATTTGATCCCAGAATATCCCGCTTTTCCTTAGGACGTCCCTATTTTCATTGGAGAAATGTTAAGAGGATATGGGGTGGGTCTGTCAACTTCAGCCTTGACTAAACTAGGGGTGGGCAGAAAGTAGAGCGGGATCTACTGGTAGATCTCTGCACAATCTGAAGTAGATCAGAAAGGATTGATCATTACCAAACGTTAACCAATGGCAACATAATTACACTCTCTCTCTCTCTCTCTCTCACACACACACACACACACACACACACACACAATGGAGATTGCTGAAATGAACTGGGGGAAAGATACCAAAGAGTGGATTTGTGAGCAAACTATGAGCAAAGTTAAACTCTGGTGCTCAAACCAATTACTGAACTCTTTGATTCTACATGAGTTTTGCACCAAATTCCTATTGGTGACTTTAGGGATTCCAGTAAGAAGAATAAAATGCATCTCATAAAGCTGAAGTCTGCCCACTTCTGCCCACTTCTGCATTATTCTAAGACAGACATATTTCCCAGCCCTACTTACAGATGGCAAGGATTGAAATTGAGACATTTTGCATTCAAAGCATTGAGGTATGGCTCTTTCCCTACATTAGGCAATTATCTGCAACAATTACTCTTTGTAATTTAGGATTGAATCTTATTGTTGTAATGAAGTTGTAATGCAGTGAGCTGTTCTTGTGTTGCGACTAACGCTTCTGTCAGTTCTGCTGTGAACTCATTAGGTAGCCTTCGGAAAACCACTATTCTTCAAGTCTCCTCACCTGAAACATGAAGATGATAATGCGACCTACTATGTAGGTTTGCTTTAAGGTTTACAAAAGCAAATTTATGTGAAACACTTTGAACACTCCGAAGTGCTATATAAATGCATAGTATTACCACAGAGCCTAGGGCTTGCCGATCGGAAGGTCGGCGGTTCGAATCCCCGCGACAGGATGAGCTCCCGTTGCTCAGTCCCTGCTCCTGCCAACCTAGCAGTTCAAAAGCATGTCAAAGTGCAAGTAGATAAATAGGTACCGCTCCGGTGGGAAGGTAAATGGCATTTTCGTGCGCTGCTCTGGTTTGCCAGAAGTGGCTTAATCATATGCTGGCCACATGACCTGGAAGCTGTCTGTGGACAAACGACGGCTCTCTCGGCCTATAGAGCGAGATGAGCACACAACCCCAGAGTCATACACGACTGGACCTAACGGTCAGGGATACTTTTACTTTTACCTTTACCTTTACAAAAAATTCCCCTCACCTCCGTTTAAAAATAACAGACAAGGAAAAAGAGACCGAGATTTGTGTGTGCTACTGACAGAATGTAATCTAAGATAAAGTTCTATTGGGCCATAAATCTCTTGCTGGAAGGAAAATAATTTGGGGGCTGTGATAAGAATGCTGCAGAGATTCTGGGTGTTAGAGAGGAGTATTAAATCTTCAGTGCGTTCAAAAACTGCCCACCTTTTCCTAGGCTGAGGGGGAAATGGCGAAGATCTGTGACATGTTTTACTAGTGAGACAGAATGGTTTTTAGCCTGTTCCGAGATCTGTGTCACCTGTACGGACATCAAAGCAAGGGACGGAGAGATAGAAACTTCAAGATTCAGTTCCACCCCAAGCCATGATGGGAGAAAAACAACAGCTAGGAAGTGAAATAGACACCACCACATATGGACAGAAGGAATCTCTATGCACATAACAGTTTCCACACGCAGGGCAGAATAAAGATAATAGTTTGAGTTCCTCACTTGAAGCTTTATAAATTTATATATTATAATGTCACGAATGGAAATCATTAATTATGTAGCTGTTGACTATGGTATTATTATTATGACTTAAATGTAACTGACATTAAGATTATGTAATGCAGATCGGAAATGCACCCAAACCACCATGCGGGGAGCCTCTTTAACTAAAATGTATTAATTGGAAGTTGAGTGGCATTTCGATAATTGTATAATTTGGGAATTAATTGCTATTATAATTTGGCTATTATTGGGGGTATATTTGAAAACTAATATAAATAAATAAATCAGTGCTAAAAAGGAAATACTTTTAAGCTCACTTTGTAGTCCAAGTGGAAAGCAGAGATACGGGATGCTGTTCATCAAGATCTTCTAAATCCTCCTGAATTTTAACTGGTTTAGCCTTTGGAAATGATTTGCCTTTTATTTCCAGCTGTATGTCTGAGGGCAGAGACTCCTATAGAGGGATAAAATTCAACAGTAAAGTCAAGAACATTAAAAAAAGAAGGGCTAAAGTAAACTTTCAGCAGCCTCACAGTTGGGTTATTTGTTCAGAAGTGCAGTAATATTCCTACCCCTTTTTTAAAAAATTCCTTGCTCCTCCCTGTTGTTAGGCATGGCCACAACCACAGACAGGACATCTGTCCATGTTAAATTATGGAAAGCAACCCTAAAACCAGAATTATTAAATATATAAAAGCTGAAGCCTTGATCAAGAAGAATTAGCATGTCTTCCACACTTTTCCTTATCAGATTCAGGACAGGACATCTAATTTCTCTTCATTATCAATCTTCCCCACCCCCTCCAAACTTTAAGGAGATAAAATGGAGCTGGTCTTCTGATGAAAGTATCATAAAACATGTGAGGGAGACCCTTGCTCTGTGCAGGTAAGTTGCTGATAATCTATCTAGCGTAGGATATTTAGTAAGAGTGCTGGAATTTCACAAATTCCAAGACAAAGTGGGATGCCTTGGAAGGATTTAGAGCCTCTCAAAGGTGAAGCTAGATCTCAGTGAGGCGGCAAAAATGAAAGCAAAATAATTTGCCTACCTCCCAAACATAAAGACCACCCACCCAAACAGCATTTCTCTTTCCAAAATTCAAGTACAGATTATTGGCCCTCATCCAGTACACTAATGCATGCAGATACCAATCCAGAGCTTTCACAGCCTCTCCTGATTCAGATGTTTATGTTCTAATGAAAGTCTATGATTTGTCCCTAAGATCAGTATCCATATCTGAAGACTGGAAAGTGGTCAATGTAACATCCATTTTTTAAAAGGGACTCAGGGAGATTCTGGAGATTCTGGAGAGTCTACTTTCCTTAACATCTGCTTTATTTCCAAATTATTTCCTAATTATCCTTTTCCATGCTAGAGATCATCAGAAAGGAACTGAAAATAAAACTGCCGGTGTCATAATGCCATTTTACAAATTTAGAGTATGACTGCACTTGGAATACTGTGTACAGTTCTGGTTGCCTCACCTCCAAATGAATATTGCAAAGTTGGCAAAAGTTCAGAAAAGGGCAACCAAAATAATCAAAGGGGTCACTCCTTTATTTTTTCTTAGAAGGAATAAGGTGTCTTAGTGGCTTATGAGTCCTATCTGTAGAGAGTCTTTCCTAGATCTAAATATTAATAAATTGTATTTTAAAATTTATCTCTTACCGGTGATGGTTCAGGTATGACCTTTCCCACATGTTTTCGCTTTGGAGGAGTTAGCTCTTGTAACTGTGCAACCTCTGAAGATGAACTCTCTTCACTTTCGTGCATGCTTATTACCTCTTGTGAAGATGATAATGAGGAATGCTCTACTTTCTCTCTTGGCGTTTCAGTCACTACTTCGTCAGCCTATGAGGACATTTTAGTCTAGATATACATTTCTACTTCCCTCAATTATATATATATATATATGTAAAATCAGCTCCTCATCTAGCTAAGTAAGAAAATATTTAGCTCAAATATATAACTCTGAAATATTGACCCTGCACAAGGTCCTGATCCAGATTGGACCTGCTATTGCTTATTGTCTGAAAGGTGTAATGTCTGTTTATCCCTAAATTCAACAGCAACATACAGTATACTTGAGAAGAAGGTGAGGCAGTGTTTAATATTTTTTTAAGTAAGCAATGAGGTTCAGGTCTGTGAAGGAACCTTGTCATCTATCCTTTCCACTAATTCTGTATAGGGAAGGGACAAGCTGTTATTGCTCAGGGTAATGAGAAAGAAACTGTGCACATGGTCAGAGGTACTTTTCACATAATTTCTGCTGGCTAGTAGAAATAATGGTGTCATTTTGCTACCAAGACCCAGCTGACCCATGCTCCTCTATTAATCTGAGGGCTACTAAAGTGTTCTACATGCACCATTTCTGCATCTCTTTATTCTATTACAATGCTTGTGCCACAAAACATCCCCACTCCTCTGATTTGAGGTTGCTGCAACACAAATCCTTGAATCTTGTTACACGTGTGGGTTGGCCTGTTCTCTACAGCAGCACTGGCTGGTATTATGTGGTTCACTTTATGATTCACATAAGAGGCATTTAAGAGGCCTCCTTTTAAAACATTACAAGTAATCAGTGATCTTGCTCTTTGTGGCTGCCAATCATATAGTAGAATTTACTTCCAAGTAAACAAGCATAAGTTTACACTACAAGTATGATTAGCTTTTAATTTGCTATTTTTGCAGGAAGTAATCCAAGAAGTTGTCAATGCTTGAGGGCCAAACTAGACATGACATTATTCACATGAATAGCCCTGATATGCACCATTTTTTAAACAAACAATTTAGGGAGCATGCAGGGTCCAATTCCAATCAGGACCACAGTGGGAGTAAAGGGTTAAAAAAAAAACCTTCCCACAAGCCACAATCCTTATCTGGTTTGGGGAGCCCTGTGCTTGCTGTTTCTTTTAAAACAATCATGCACATCAGTGCCAACCATCTTGTTTGGCCTAATGTCTGCTTTGGCCAGAGGCCAAACATCACTGAATAGCCACTGAGACTTTTATGTGGCTGACTGTTCACATCTATACAGTATAGAGAATTTAAAAAGTTCAGAATGTGAAACTGAAAGATTAAAAAAACACCTAACACATTAGCATGAAAACAGCGTAACAGCATAAGCAAAAAAATGAATAAGGAATGGAAAAGTTTACAATCTGGGATACTTCACCTCAAATTTGATAGTGTCTTTCCCCACAATCTCCTTTTGTGAGCTTCCAGATATATGCTGTGAAAAGAATAAAGGACAAGATCAATCACTTTCTGCAAGTAAAATACAACAGAAGCACATTGTACCCTGATGGAGGAAGTAAACATTGATACCTGTGTTCTTTCACTGGATTAGATCCAGGGATGACAGATATTCTCAAAGACTGCAATAATAAAGGCAGTAATGATTATGCTTCATAACAGCATTCTTTGGGGGCAATTTAAGTCAAAGCAAACTACTAAAACAATTCAAGGAATAATGAAGAGATTTTTATAACAATAGAGAAAATGGTAGAGTTTGAAGGGTCACCAAGGGTCATCTATGTTGGGATATCACCATTGGGAGGTCCAGCCGGCAGCCTCCTCTTTTTCTCAGTCCCGGTGATTCCCATGGAACACGACTCAAGGTCTTTGTGACCTGAGCACGCAATCAGCAGAGCTCATTCCAGCGTTAGCGTGGTGTGGCAGCAGCAGCAGCAGCAGCAGGAATACTCAGAGAGAAGTCCTTGCATATTTACAAGCGTTTATTACAAAGCATCTAAAGCATCTCGGAAGATAGACCAAACGTGTCTGTCTCCATCCTCAAAAGCGAAAGCAAGACTAACTAACAGCATATTACAATAGTACAACCCACAGAAATATATATCATGTGATATACATATTCAACATCCTCTGCCAAGCCTGTTCCTTTTTAAGGTGGAACAGAATCTACTATGAAATCCTAACAAAACTCCCCCATTCTGTGTAACCTTAAACATCAGTAATCCCAACTGTAGCTTTGGCACATCCATCTTTAGTTGTTCTCCATTAACAACCTTGGACAACACACTAGCAGGAAAATCATTACCTGGCATGTAGGACACTTGAACCAGTCCCTTCCTGATACACTCTCTTGCATGACGTAACCTCATCTGCAAGAACTTGGACCTTTGCTTGCAACCTTCTGAAGCTAGCAAATCCAAACAGGAAATGTTGTCCTGATACACCTGTGCCGGATAAATCACTTTGACTTTGACATCCTGAAACAGTTGCATCAACCACTCGCAATCTGTGAGCGAGAATGAGAGAGTGTTGAGTTCCGCTGCATAGGAACTCAAACTCACTATTGTTTGCTCCTTGCACATCCAGCCAATCAGACAGTGGTTGTACAAGTAGCAAACCCCAGAAGAGCTTGTGCCACCTGTGGCATCACTTCCGAAACTTGCATTTGCAAAAACCTCAAGACCTCCAGTCTTCTGACTTGTCAATTTCAGCCTGCAGTGCATAGTGCTTCGAAGATAGCGACCTATGCGCTGCAGAGCTTGCCAATCCTTAACAGTAGGATTGTTTGCATGCCTGCCAAGCAAATTACAGCTTGCAGCAATGTCAGGTCTCGAACATTTTGCAATGAAGCATAGCTTGCCTAGAACACATCTATACAAAGTGGTGTCAGAAAATGCTTCTGCGTTATCATCTCTCCGATAACCTGGCACCATAGGTGTGTCTATAGGATTTGCATCACCCAAATCCATCCTGTTCAATACCTCTGTAATTTCCTGGGTCTGGTGCACCAGGAAATTACCTTCTGTGTCTTTCTCAACTTCTAGAGAAAAATAGTTGGAAACCTCACCAAGATCCTCCATGGTGTAGTGTTCCTGCAACTTAGCAAGTGTACGCTGGTACAAATCCTTGTGTTTCCAGAAGATAAGCATTTCAGCATCATAACAAAAGCAATACAGTTTGTGCTCCCCCTCTTCCTTGACAAACACACATGAATCAGCAATACTTTGGTGAAAACCTAGAGAAAGCAACATCTCTGTTAGTGTTGTGTCCCAACACCTGGCACTCTTCTTGAGACCAAACAGGGATTTCTTCAATTTGCAGACCATCCCCTGTGGTACTTGCACTCCTGCAGGTGGGAGTAAAAACAGATCCTCCTGCAAAATCCCAGTCAAAACATTTGCATCATTAGCATCCAATACAATATGCGATACGTGCATTTTCTCTTCCGAAGCAATCTTGAGCAAAAGCTTTAAGCATTCATACTTCACATCGGGTGCAATAGTCTCAATGTTTTTTTCACCTTGAACCTGTGAAAAACCTGTTGCGACCAGTTTGGCTGTGTGCCTCACTACCTTGCCATGTTGGTCAATTTCGGCCTTAAAGACCCACTTGCTGTTTACCAGCTTCATTCCTGGGACCATTTTGACCAGCTCCCAGGTCTGATTCCTATCTAAGGAATCAATCTCTGCTTTCATGGCAGCTAGCCATGGTTGAGCATCTTTTGAGGTCATTTCCTGAACCTCCTTGAACCTTGCAGGTTTAAAAACCTTTTCTGAGCTTCTAAGAACAGCATCAGCAGTTTTAGCAAACTCAACAGCAAATCTCTCAGGCTGTTTGCCTGTTGTAGCCCCTCCAGATTTGCAAACACTCATTTCCTCTTTCTCAAGAGAAAAATGATCAATGGTGAGCAGTGGTTCTCCCAATTCAGTGTCAGACTCAACTGCAGATCTGAGTGAGGTTTCAACACCTTCGTAGCCTGCTGCATCACCAGCTACAGCAGTACCACTACCTCCCACTGAATTTGAACCATCCTGACCATCATCTGCAGCTTGTGCTGCTCCATCCTCACCTGGAATAATTACATTCTCACTTGGGTGAATCACATCATTTGCATGAACCAGGAAAATTCCCCCACCTTCCTCCCACTTGGGATTGGTAGCACCACCTAGGTGAACCAGGGAAATTTCCTCCTTTACCACCCCCTTGGGATTGACATCACCATCTGGGTGAACCATGGAAATACCTTCCTTTTGCATCTTCTCTGGATTGGCACTGTGCAACAAGGGTGTTAGTCCCTGCTGCATTGATTTTCCAGAATTCCCAGTTCCCTCACACAAACTACCCTCCCAAGAACTTTTGGGGTGTGAGAGATCCTTCTGAATTCGCTTCTCATCCAGGAAAGCATCTAGCTCCTGAGAAGTGAATTCACCTTCACTGGGATGGGAGCATTTCACTCCAATGGGATCAGCATTATCATCACTCCTGATGTACCCCTCTTCACACTCCGAGGGAGTCAGTTGACCATCTTGGCCATTTGCAACTTCATCCACTGAAAGTGTCATTTGATCAGCTAGATCAATATGAATCACTTCACAGGGTGTGGAAGTCTGTCTGCTAGACAGCTTCCCATCATCAGCAATTACATTATTGCAATCAGCAAAAGAATCACAGGGTTGAACCTTTAAACCCTGAACCCTTCTAGGCTCATCCTTGGACACCTCCTGCAAACTCAGGTGACCATTGGTGTGACGAAAACCACCTGTAAGAAGAAACTGATCAGTGTTAGCATCACAGGCCTCTTCAGGTATATAAACCACATTTTCATCATCATAATCAAAAGTAAACACATATTGATTATCAACTCTTGGAGCATTCAGAAATTCCTCATCTCCTTTCTTGATGAGACAGCTTCCATTTTCAAAAGAAACTCCATACCCTTCTTCAGACATCTGTGGAATGGAAAGCAAATTATTTTGTGCATCTTGCACATACAAAACATCACATAGTGTGAAGTTCAGTCCTTTTATGTAAACATGTCCAGCTCCCTGCACATTTAAAAGTCCTTCACTAGACTTCACAAAACCATCCTGTGAAGAAAAGCAAGTAAACAAATTTTTGTCATTGCAAATGTGCTTCTGAATTGTGGAACTGACAACAAACTTGCTTTGAACTCTTCCAGCCAGCAAAGTCCCGTTTTGCTGCTGTGTGGGCTTCTGCTCCTGGCCGCCCCCCTTCTTCTTTCCAGCCGAAGACTTTTTCTCTTTGCCAGCTGCAGTAAACACCGTTGTGGGCTTCAACTCTCTGCCCCCCTGCTCCTGGCCTCGTGACACTGTTGTCGGCTGCAATTCTTCCCCCTTCGGCTGGGCCTTAGCAACAAGCTTCACATTCGTGGGCTTCTCCTCGCCCCTCCTTAGCGACAAAGCTGCTGCACCTGCAAGCTTCTGTATACGTGTCGGCTTCTGGAAAAACTTTGAAGACTGACCTTCATTCCCATGGGACTGCACGTCTGTGTGGGATGATGACGCCATCTCCCCCTGAGATTTGCAACTGGCGCCCTCAGCAATTTCCATTGAAGCACTCTGTGCAGCCACTTGCTCCAGGTCTGATGCGATAGCCAGCTCCTGCTGCAATTCCCAAGTGGCGCCCTCAGCTTTTGCATTCACTGGAGACTGCACCCCCACCAGGTCTGACATCTCAGCCAGCTCCTCCTGTGGTTTGCAACCGGGTGCCCCAGCACTCCAGCAATCATTTGGGGAATCGCCATCACAGCTTCCTCCCCCTCCAAAAGCTAGCTTCAATGTTTCCCACATCTCACAAGCTGAATTGCATGCACCAACATAAATCAATTGTCCCGGACACAAACTTGTGATAATCAATCCTCTCGCAAAAGAATCATCTTCCCTCCAGCTGGGGAATTGGTCTGGGGTATTTTCACTTCCCCTTTTTGCGACAATTGTGTACCACACTCCAGCATCCTGCAGCCTTTTCTGTGTACATTTTGCCCAATTCTGATAATTTTCACCATGAAAGAAAATTATCTCTTCAGAGCCAGAGCTGTGCAAAAACTCCATTTTCCCCTTCTCTCTTACTAACTGGGAAAAATGCTTGCAGCTCTCCACAGTGCCCTGTCCTCACAGTCTTTAATCACTGTGAAAGTTTTACTGCCAGCCATAAAACTTCAGGCTACGCAGATCAAAGTCTCTTGCTTGCGTGCCTGCCGCGGCATGCTTGTAAAAGCACCAGCTTTCACATATCTTCTCTCCTCTGTGTCCGAAGTTATCCAGCATTCCAGCTGCTTTCGGAACACACTGCCTTTTCCTGCTGCCTCCTGGGTGATTAGCCATTCCATTCCTGGGCACGGAACCCTTTGCCCAGCAATCCATAGTCTGGTGCCCATGACGCTTTGTTCACCGTCTCCACTGGGCCCATTAATCCTTTGTCCAGGAATCCATAGTCTGGGCCCATAACCCTTTGTTGGGATATCACCATTGGGAGGTCCAGCCGGCAGCCTCCTCTTTTTCTCAGTCCCGGTGATTCCCATGGAACACGACTCAAGGTCTTTGTGACCTGAGCACGCAATCAGCAGAGCTCATTCCAGCGTTAGCGTGGTGTGGCAGCAGCAGCAGCAGCAGCAGGAATACTCAGAGAGAAGTCCTTGCATATTTACAAGCGTTTATTACAAAGCATCTAAAGCATCTCGGAAGATAGACCAAACGTGTCTGTCTCCATCCTCAAAAGCGAAAGCAAGACTAACTAACAGCATATTACAATAGTACAACCCACAGAAATATATATCATGTGATATACATATTCAACATCCTCTGCCAAGCCTGTTCCTTTTTAAGGTGGAACAGAATCTACTATGAAATCCTAACAATCTAGTCCAACTTCCTGCAATGCAGAAATCTCAGCTAGATCATACAAGATGATGATCATCTAACCTCTGTTTAAAAATCTCCAAGGAGAGTTCACCAGCTTTTATGTGAGTCTGTTCCACTGTCAAACAGCTCTTACTGTAAGACTAGTCTTCCTGATGTTCAGGAAAATAATTATATAAATAATTTTTTGAAAATTTAAATCTAAAATAATACAAATATTTTTAAAAGAAGCTTTTGTTTTGATCTCTCCTTCCATGGTCCAAAGTTTACCAAACCCTATTCCCAACCACCTAAATTAGCAAATCAACCAATCCCAGCTTTACTTTACACAGAAGAAACAGTCATTCTATCTTTTTTAGTCATTCTATCCTTTTTCCTTGTCTACTGTATGGGAGACCTGCTCAGAATAAATTACCAAAAGACCAACGTTCTTGTCTTTTCTAAAAGGTGCACCAAACATAGGTAGCTGATTAACAACCATGATATAAAGCAGGTCAGACATTCAGTCAGTCATAAAGTCCTGAGCCACCCCAAAGCCAGTCGCCTCAGCATGGATGTTGAAGGTCCCTAAAACTAGCAGCCTGGGAGTCCTCAACACCACCTCCAAGACTGTCAGCTCAGGCAGGGAGACTGCTGGGCAGCAAGGCGGGCAGTAAACCAGCAGAATCCCTAATCTATGTCAATTGCTCAGCCAGGAATCTGTCCCAGCCCTGCCTGGAGATGCATGGACTAAACCAGGAACCTTCTGCATGCAAGTCAAATGGTTTTTCACTGAGATACAGCTCTACACCAGTTTAATCCGAGAGCACCTGGAGAACTACCCAATCACAGGGCATCCGACTTGCTGGGATTCTTTATCACTTTATAGAGCTTTATCCACCCCTCCAATAGTCTAGAGTCTACACAGCTTCGCCTAAGTCTGATGTCAAGATAAACAGAGCTATGTATCATTGGCATATTGGAGGCACCCTGCTCAAAGACTAGGCTCACGCTGAGAAAGCAGATGGCACATGGGATACAAGAATAAGGGGGAAAATGCATAAAACAGCAGCTTTTAAAGAGAATAATACAGGTAGTATCAGCAAAAAAAAGGGCTAGTCAGAAACAGGAAAGTTTAGAATTTAAGTTTTACCTTATCTTCAGCAATATCTTCTCTCACTTTTGCGGCTTCCATATGAAAGTGAGCTCGGGGAAAGCTCAGTTTTCGTGATAATCCTGGTATATCCTAAAGAAAATAAAGGGCAAATATACAATAAATTATCATTCATCATGGGTGAAAGCAGTGATGTTTTATGAACAAGCTGTATCATCTTCACCAGGAATACTAAACCTGTAGCCCATCACAGGTTTGTTGGACTACAACCCCATTATCCCCAAACACTGTCAGTCTGGATGGGGCTGCTAAGACTTGAGGTCCACAAGATCTGGAGGGCACCAGGTTGGGGAAAGGCTACTGTATATTAATCAGAGACCCAATGCTTATAATATGCCTGCCAACCCAGTAGCTGTTGTTGCAACTTCCTTATTGCCCCAAATCAAGGGGCTTGAACGGATTCTCAAAAGAAGGGAGCTCTTTCCTTGGTGAAGATCCAGGGATGTCAATTTTCAAAAGTAGCCATAACACAAGTAGACATTGTTATGCTTCATTACAACCAGTAGCAGCCTGTGTGGTTGAGTCATCCTCCCAATGCTGGCATTGTTGCAGACTACCTGGTAGAGACCGTGAGGCGGAGGCATGGAGGCAGTCATGTTGAGGCTGCCCAGGCACACCAGCAGAAGCACCAGATTAACTCTGCCAGAATCCTTGCATACCCCCAACCTCACCACCATCGTTCTCTACCCTAGCCCTGTCCAACCAAACTGCAGCTGTGATGGGAGGGCAGTTCCATCAGACAAGATAGGCAGCTAACGATTACAATGTATTTGTAAAAAAATTTAACTATAAGTAAGTCATCACTAACAAAAACAATTCAATGAATATTCATGAGATTTTTCAAAACAAAAGAGGAAAGGAAGCAGATTCTATTTTGAATTAGGATATTTAACTGTAGAAATAACATAAAATACATAACATTATATATATATAAAACCAAGTTTGTTTTCAGCTCTCATTTCATCATTTGCTTTCAACAGATATAAAATAGTTGAAATACAAGGTATATTGTAAAGTGGCTAAAGCAAGTTCTGTTACACTAGTTTATTTCACCCTCACAGTGAAATTTAACTGTGGCCACTTTTAATCCTTGTAGTGGGGCTGGGGTGTTTGTGCAAATGTTAAAGAACCACCCTAAACTGGCTAGCAGTAAACAGCAGTGCAACATAACCCCTCTTGTCTCCTAACTGTACCTACCACCACTTTTTGCATGTGCAAGTTTATTTCGTAATCCATTCAAATCTGGAGCACAACCTTAGCTAGCGCAGTGCTCCTTCTCCATATAAAGGCATTGTCCCAGTACCAAAGCAATGGCATGCATTCTCATTCTCTGTAAGCTTAATAATCAATTCTATGTTCCGCTGCCATGAGGGAGAACAGCGTAGAATATCAGGTTAAGAAACAAATATTTTTCCATAACAGAAGCTTAAGCTATACCAGTTTTGCTTGTTCAGCATCTTCTGGTGTCGGTTCAGGTGCCAACTCTGTTGCCAGATGTTCTTTTTTAGCAGGTGGAGGCTTGAGAAAGAAAGAAGAATATTAAGATTAAAAAGCATAATCTTTGATGTCACATTGTATCCATAATATAAGCATTTGATGGGGGCCAACAAGTTATAGAACATCCCTGAATGGCATCATATGGAATTCCACCATTAGATCTGTATCAATGGGGATTATCCTTTTGCCAGGCTCTACCCTGATGGAGATATCAGTCAGCAAGCAGGTTGTGTTGGCATGCGACCAAAGAAACAGGGGCAACTGGCCGGCCCCCAGCTGGCCAGCCCTGCCGGCCGACGTGCCAGGCGATCTCCGTCCTTGGTGCAGCAATCAATGACCCAGACTTCAGAAGCCTGGGCACGCTCTGTTACAGCAGATTCCACTACGCAGCAAAAGTAGCCAGAGAGAGAGACTGTGGTAGCATATTTACAAGCAGTTTATTAAGCGCAAGTCAGGACAAAAGGAAACATGTCTGATCTCCTTCGTGTCCAAAGCAAAAATAGAAAGTTATACACAAAACGGAAGTTTAAGCATGCAATGCTGGTGTGTTACGCAGACATGGCAACAGTCCCACGTCTGCTCTTAAGGTGGAATGAAATATCCCAACAGGTTGCTGATCCAGGATACAAACCCAATGCCCATGCCAAAATCCATCTTAAATCTATAATCAAGCTGCGGCCAATTTTTCAATTCAAGGTGGTGTCTTGTCTTACTTATTGTATCACACTGTCATTTCCCTGCCTCTGTGGCCACTGGCCTATTGTGCTGTGGCCTGGAAAGATTAAGACTAAAAAGCATGATTCTTAGCATCATATTTTAGCCATGAGGAAGGCATTTGTTTACATAATTTGTACTACTATGTGATACAATTTAGATTATTTTCATATTTATGGCCTGGATCTAAAGGTCTGCTCACCTACCGGGGAGCTATGTTACCCATTCCCACAAGCTGCAGGCTTTGTCATGTCACATGGTGCTCCAGGTCCCCAAATCATCCATAGTAGTTTCTTAGAGAGTCAATGTGCTGTGTACTGGGGGGGGGGATCAGTGGCCCTATGCTACTATGTACAAGTGACAGGGCAAGTGGGGGTTCAGTTCAACCAATATTCGCCCAGAGTGGCTGGGGAAACCAGCCAGATAGGCGGGGTATAAATAAATTTATTATTATTATTATTATTATTATTATTCCTTCGTTTCAATCTGCAGCTACTTTGATTACAGCATATATGATAAAGGACTAAAACATTTATTAGAGCAGCCCTCTAAAATAATAATAAAAAATTAACATCATTCTCTGATAATGCCTTGAACCTTATCAATTTTACCTGTTCCATTTCCAAAGGTGAAACTTCTACAGCTGGAGTCCCTTGTTCCCTCGCCTGAAGTTCTTCATTAATAGCTAATATCTTCATTGTACGAAAATATATATAAATATATTAGAAAATACACCAATGTCAAACAACAGTAAAACATTTTGCTGAAGTTGATGCTCACGTAAGTGTGGAATCTCCCATATGATTTTTTTAAAGCACCTTCTATCAATAACCACTCTACTATGATCCTATACATTTCTGGCACAATTCAAGCTGTACCATACCTATGAGCTTGAGCTCTGTATACTGTAGGTTAGGCACTATATCAGTCTCTGTATCCAGTATCACTTTGGAAAGCTGCACATCATATTCAAACATGAAAGTCATGTAGACAAGCACCCTCAGTATGTTTCACATGTATGGAACTCTTCCCTAGGACCCTAACCAGAAACAGCATAAGTGTTTTGTTTTATTTTAACCCATTTTAATTCACTTTGAGCCACCAAGATGAAGCCTGTATACACACACACAGGCATGCATACATACATACATAAATACGGTACTTTGCAGCAGGCTGCAACAATGGCTTTTGTGTACTTCCAGCATACTTCTACTAATATATAAATTAAACTACAGAAACCTATCAAACAGGGATGCATTTATATTTGCTCAATCTATTAGTTTTATACTATACTACTTTTTTCTGTGTTACAGCACATTGTAGGTTTTGGAGAAAAATATGCAAATTTAAAAAAGAAAACCAAACATATTTCACGCATTCTAAGTCCACCTACTTCTTTGTTTATGTTGTAGTCCTCACCAAGAATACTCTCCACAAGCTCTTTGATCCTCAAGTCTGAGGGAGTTGGTATAGTAGACTTCAGGGATGCAATAATTTCATCAATAGACCTTACAGCTATTCCAGAAGGCATCTTTTGCAGGGAACGCTGTAGATGTGACCTACTTCGCGGGATGTGTCTCGCTTTTGAAATGCTTGATGTACTCCCCGGCGAAATTTCCACCAAAGCCTCTGCAGGAGACTTCATACTAGTTGAGCCACTGCTTCTTTTACTAACTGATATTTCAACATCAAATATTGAACTTAATAAGCATGGTTTTGAAATTTCTTTCAACATACCAGATTTTCCACTTGAACCAGAAACGACAGAATGTGCGTCATCAGTATCTACATTTGAAGTGCTGGTTCCTCCAACTATAGAAACTGCTTCTTCCGATGTTATTTTTTGCTTTAGTTGTTCCATACCCAAACTGTCTTTCTGTATAGATTTAGATGGTGATTTTGCATGTCTCTTTTGATATTTGGGTTTCGGTGGGGGCTCTGGTTTCTTTAGCATTGTGAGTTGTTTGCTTGTACCTACGAAAGAAGCTATTGCTACTGCAACTTGTTCATGTTCACTTTCTACCTTATCACTTTTGAATTCTGAGGTTGTTTTCTTAAAACTAGGGGACTGTTTCTTGTCAACATTGCCCTCTTTTTTAGATGACTTTTCTGAAGCTGTGACATCTTGTGTTTGATCTTCTACATCCGTAATACTAGTGGAGATCTTAACTGCTTTCAGAGGTTTAGAAGAATCTGATTCAAGAGGAGAATTTGTACTTTCAGGATGCGGGGATGGGCTCCTTGAGCTCCTATGAGACAAGGCTCTTTCAGGTGGTTCAACCTCCAAATTGGGTTTTCCCAGTTCTCCACGAACAGCAGCAATTGCTTGTTTAAACTTTGCAAATTTCTGTCGAGATTCTTTGCATATATTTTCACGTTCCTTAAGGATACGCAATTCTTCCGAATAGCTTAAGCCAAAATGCTCATGTTTTCTAGCCATTTCTTTGCACCTTTCAAGAAATAAGCATAGAATTTTACTTATATGTGATTAAAATTCATAGCTATAAAAATTAAGAGACCTCTAAATATTATTGACTTTGTAAATTAGCATATCTGGGAGCTTCATATGGGCAAGCTGATAAGTGATCCCAGATATGCTAATTTATATGAAGCTCTAAATATTTTTTGAAACACTGCTAGGAAGTCTGAAAAAGGAGAAAACAGAAAAGCCACAAACCTTTACCATGGTTAGTCAGAGAGAGGAACAGGTGACCTCAAATGTCCCATTTAATTTTTCTCCTTCCCCAGCACCACAGGTAACACACAAACAACAAGCAAACTATATCACTGACTGACAGATTTATAAAATGTTCAGCCTCGGCCATGAAGCTCACTGGGTGATCTTGGGCCAGTCATAGTCTCTCTGCCTAACCTACCACACAGGGTTGCTGTGGAGATTAAATGAGAAGGGAGAGAACCATTCATGCCACTTGAGCTCCGTGGAGAAAAGGTGGGATGCAAATGCAATTAATTAATTAATTAATTAATTACAACATGCTCCTCTATAAAAATAAATAAATCCAGAATGATATTTCAACATTAATTTGACTAGTTTCCAATAAGGGTACTGCCTATTAGAGAAAGCAAGTTGATCAAATAAATGTTAGTTAATTTGCACAACTCTACATATAAGTAAAAGGCAATGATTCTGAAATAGCACAAGTACTGCCTTTTTTACATGATGTGTGTGAAAGTTATAGCAGGTGCTGTCTTAGGAGAGGCCTTACCTCCTGAGCAAAAGAGAAAGAAATGCCTCTTTTAAGACCGAGCTTGCAGTCTGCCATTTTAACAAATACTTGCTATTTTAATAATAATAATAATAATAATAATAATAATAATAATAAATCTGCTGCATAATTAATTGGGGACGCCTTTTTTACTTTCGCAACAGGTCTAGCTTATTATATATAACCAAGTCATCATACACAGCAGTCACATAGTTTATAGTTTATATGTCCAGTTGTCCTTTGTCAACAACAAACTGCTGCTATTTTTTGTGTTGTGTTGACTATAGGTACCTAATAGATACCTAATAGGTATCTAAAGCCATTTGCACATAACAAAATATGTATTTTATCAAAGTAATTGTTGAACTGAAATACAATTAATACAGTGGGGGTTTTTCCTTTAAATTTGGGGGGGGGGCAAGAGAGTGGGGCCCTAAGCTATAGCTTGTTTAGCTTATACGTAAATCTGGCACTGGCCATATAGTTCCCACATCCATTCCCACACCCACCCACCCACTGGCAGGGTCGGTCCACTCCTGTGCCTTTCAGGCTGGGGCTGGGAATCCGTGGTCCTCAAGTCGCTGATGGACTCCGACTACCCTTAAACAATGGAGTTGGGGCCGAAAAATTCAACAGGGCAAACTGCTTTCCTTTTAGGGCAGCTATAAGCAAACTCGGCCCTCCAGATGTTTTTAGGACTACAACTCCCATCAACCCTGACCACTGGTCCTTTTAGCTAGGGATTATGGGAGTTGTAGTTTCAAAACATCTGGAGGTCCGAGTTTGCCTATGCCTGTCTTAGGGGATAGAAACCTGCACCTGTTGGATTTCTGCCACGCGGCTACTTCGCGCCAAATCCTCGCCTGACATTAACTTTCCCCCGCAAAACATTTCAAGCAAACCTCGCTCCGCGTGAACGGCAAAATCTGTGCCGCGATTCCTCCCGCGCCGACTCAACCCGGTCCTATCACCGCTGTGGGCCCCCCCCCGGGTCCGCGTCCGCCCCTCCCAAGGCAGAAACGACGCCCCCGACCCGAAATCGGTTCCCTCACGGCTCGGTTTAACCTCTCCCCATCTCGTCCTTTCCCAGCCTCTCCCTCCTCAGCGGCCGCCAACGACGACAGCAGCAGCTTTGAAGAAGCGCGCGCGGTCGCTTAGCAGCGGGCTGGGACGCGAAGTCAACGCAAGAGAGACAGGCCTAGCCGGCCGCGGCTTACAGGGAGTGGGAGAGGAAGTGGGGGGGTGCGTCGTCGGAGAGAGCGCCCCCTGGGGCAAGGGAGGGTCGCGCTGGAAACGATCCCCCTCGGCAGCGCTTGGCTCTCTGTAGAGAGATTCAGGTCCTGCTTGTGGGATGCTAGGCCACGTGGACCATCGGCCTTTCTTATGTTTTATCCTCGGTAGGGTCCAATTAAAAGGCCGGGAGCTAGGGGAATCCCCTGCCCCTCTGAAGAGACGGCCGTGGGCTGCTTAGACCACTGTTCTGGCTCAGTATTTTCTTACAAGGTTTTACCATAGAGAGAGAGCTGTTTTGTGTATGAATTATTTTTATCGTGCACCAGCTCTTAGAGATTAATTTTAATCTATTTGTATCTGTAGGCTCTCTGTTGTTGCATATGTTTGCACTCTGGGCAGTGACCGAAATGAATCGATGCATTCATCCATTCAGTATTTTTATTTAATTATTTATAATACATTTGTTGCACAGGTGGCTCTGTGTTCTAAACCACAGAGCCTAGGGCTCGCCGATCAGAAGGTCAGCGGTTCGAATCCCCGCAACGGGGTGAGCTCCCATTGCTCGGTCCCTGCTCCTGCCAACCTAGCAGTTCAAAAGCACGTCAAAGTGCAGGTAGATAAATAGGTACCGCTCTGACAGGAAGGTAAACGGCGTTTCTGTGTGCTGGTCTGGTTTTGTCATGCTGGCCACATGACCCGGAAGCTGTCTGCGGACAAACGTCGGCTCCCTCAGCCTATAGAGCAAGATGAGCGCCTCCTCAACCCCAGAGCTGTTCGCGACTGGACCTAACGGTCTGGGGTACCTTTACCAAGGCAATCCCAAAGCACCTTGCAAGCAAACAAGGGCGGGGGGAACCAGTGGAGTTAAACATGGTCAAGTGCATAGTCCTCCAGCCTCTACACAATTACTATTTGGGGTGTGGTAACTTCTGTTTAAAGGGTCTGTGTGGCGGTACAGTGACACACTAGGACAAGGAAATCCAGGTTTCTCCTTCACATGGCAGTTAAGTTTGTTTTCATGACGTTCCCCCTACTCTTAAGTTCTGCATTATATCTGAGTTTTCACGTAAAAGCCACTTCTGGAACCACAGTGGAAGTTTAGTGTTCATTTCCAGGTTGTTTCCAAAGGAAAAATCCATTTGCAAATATGGAAGTGAGAACTAAACTTGTGCTATATTAGTTCCATAAGTGGCTTTTACATTGTGCGAAGGCTCAAATATTAACAAGAAATTAAGAAGGAAATGTGAAAATAGAATAAACTTCATCAAATCAAAGTTTCTCTTGGCCTTAAACTTCACTGAGTGATTTATCAGGGGCCCCTTCAGACTCAACTTTTCACCAGCGTGTTCTGCAATATGTCACGCCCCAATAATAGTGCATTTGTGGTGGATTTATACTGGGCCATTCAAACATCATTCCACTTTATTAGTTTCACTTTATTAGTTCCACTTTATTAGTATTATGACTTGCTGTCATTAGTTTTCTCCTCTGAAGTTACTGTATTGTAACTTGCTGTTATTTTTATTTATTATAGTTTAGCAATGATTTATTGTGTTGTCATTGTTGAGAGTTATTTACTGATATTATGAG